>NC_143386.1:59423269-59728188 GCF_980474605.1 Leiobunum rupestre
AATTATCTGGAAATTTCTATTGCTGATTGAAAATTTTCCAATTTTCAAAAAGGTTTATTTCGTTTGGTGGTAGCGGAATGAATATCTAACTGAGCTAGACCCCACCCATTGACCCCACCGTAGGCTTCACTATCAATTACTACGGAACGAACCGACTTCTGGAATAGTTACGGTGTTATCTCTCGGTTTGTGGTTTGAGCCTGGGGCCATTTCCTACTCTGTAGCAGTGGCGTAGCCAGGGGGGGGGACATGGTGCCCATGCCCCCCCCAAAACGTATGGTCGTACGTACAGATATTTCTATTTATTTACTTTTTTTTCAATGGCGTGCCCCCCCCCCCCCCGAAACAAAATCCTGGCTACGCCACTGCTCTGTATCAGCTGCTTGCTAAGTTAGCTGCCCCAATACGTCTAGAAGTTTGTATATTCTTGATAAAAGCGGAATTATTTATAAACCATATTTTATAAAGTATAATAGTTTCAAAAGTTAGTATTGCTGTATTTCGCGCCGCACTATTTTGTTTTCCAAAACAAATTTTGAAAAAATCAGTATGAACCTGTAAAGTTATTAATATAGAAAAATTGATATTTTCACGTAAGAGATATGTATTACAAACTTTTGATATAAATTATAAATTTAACACTACTTTCGTATTTAATTGTTTTGGTTGAGGGAAAATATTTTTCTAACTTTATGGTAACCAAAATACCTAGACAAATTTCTAATTGGACATGTTCAAAAAATTTACATCTTTTGCAAACTTAGACCTAGCTATCGTTGAAGTTCTTACCAATTTCAAAGAAGGAAAATTATTAGATATTCTTACAATATTAATGGTTATTTTTTTGCTCTAGAAAATTTCACTTAAAAGATTGATGATAACTTAATGGTTAAAGCGGGATTTTTACGGGCTCTGCCACCAGGTGGTCTGAACACGCCGATAACGTAGTTTACCAAAATATTATCCTTTTATTTTTGTCGAAATATTCAAAAAGTTTTTTTTTTTTTTTTAAAAAAACGACTATATATTAGTCAAACAAATTTTACTTAATAAAAGTGACCTTTCGTAAGTTGTTTCTATTTGGTGAGCGACGGGTGACAAAAAATGTTTCGGTCAACAAAATAGGCGGTCAAGCTGATAACCGAAAAAGAGGTCAGGAGCGCCGAGTCCTTTACCCTTTTTGCGGAGGTGTTCGCTGGTTCCTATTAGCCGAAACTGGTGGCACGGAAAAGGTAAATGGCGCATTCATTCCTAAATCGCTCTAGTCTATTCCTCTCTTCGCCGCTTGGTGGCGTCTATTTTGGTCTGCCTGTGGAGCGTGATTAAACGGGGCCCGGACACCTTCTGGACAATGGCTAACAGCGTTTCCTGATAAGAAAACGGTCATCTGTTATGGCTTACCACCGTCCGCTTCGACCTTTTATTAGGAAATTGTTGGCCTATAGTTCTGTTTTTTCCCGTTGGGGTCACTCTTGTCGCGTCCGTTATATCGGATTATTTTTTTTTATATAATGCGTTGATGAGGTGGCAAATTAAGCTAAGGTGAAAATTAAAACTTTAATTTTACGGTATACTATAAAAAGGGAAATATATTTTTAGTCCCGTAACTACCCTCTAATCTCGGCTGACTGCGCTAAAACAAGATTTAACCTTTAAAAAATACCAGATTAGGCCTTCATAAATTCATTAATAAAAAAAGACTTTATTACCTATTATGCTTACGATGCCTGTCTTAATTTCAGTGAATCTAAGCAGCTATCGGTGGTTCTGTGGTAGAGCGCTCGACTGCCAAGCCGAATGGTCTGGGTTCGAAACCTGGGTGGCGCATTTGTTTTTAATCAATAGAGAAACGCTAAATTAGAATTTCTTCGATGCAATAATTTCAATTTTAATTCTATTTCAATTAAACCAAAATTTCCTACTCTATTAAATACGCTTCCGATAAAGCTGAAGGTCTAATTTTCAATAAGGCGTTACAAGTGTCGGTGGTTCTGTGGTAGAACGTCCGCCGGTAAATCAGGAGGTCTCGGGTTCAAATCCCGCCCGATGCGATCGCAAATTGATACTAAGACGAATACCGTGTACAACTGGTGGAAACCCTGCCATTGGACGTTGAGAGGTAACTTTACACTCAGCACTCGGTCCGTCCCAAAGTCATTAAGAAGAAGTTGGAGAGAAAACGCCCATATAAACACAACAGACTCAACATGCACAACCATCAGAACACAAACACAACAAATTCAACACTCACAACCTACGCATAAACATTACAAAAACGTAATACACCAAACCGTCACGACGGTGAGCGAAAAAACACCATCCAAACCAAACCGCAAATGCATCCGTTAACGCTCACCGTCACACGGTGGTTTTGCCAACCCTTTGAGAAACTGCGTACGCAGTGATTACACTTTGCACCGAAAATGCGAACGCGTTCGCAGTCCTGACAGACAGACAGACCCACCCACAGACCCACAGACAGACACGGTCGTTGTATAACCCCTCCTAGGGGACTTTGTCCCCTCGGAGAGGTAACAAGACGTTCAATATACTAACACGTACCTTTTTTGTCTTGAAAAAATACTTTTGGCCCAAAAAGTTGAAACAAAAAATAACGCCATTTGTTTGGGTTTGAATTTTCGCCGCCATCTTAGGGGCTGCCGCCAGCGCCCCTAACCCCGTATGAGCGATTTGCGAACTATCCTAACTTTTAAAATCGCGCAATTTAGGCTTAAGTCTCGTATAACTGGAACGCGCCGCGCGTGCGAAACAAATTTTTTGCGTCTTCAGCAGCGCGCGCTTTTACGTTGTTTTTCTGTCTCGCCGACTTCTCAACAGGTGTCGCGGCGGACGCGCGCTTTTCGATTTATTTTATTAAAAATTAACCACTCAATATTTTTTGACGCGCCTTTCGCCATAAATTTTAGTTTTTGATGGGCTATAGGGCTATCTAACTGGTTAAAGCTTGACCGTTCCCCTTTAATTAACAATTTCCCCTCCGTTGAGCGTCACTGAACGCGGCCCCAGCGTCTCAGATCGCTTCGGCTGAACCGCTTCGTCGACCATTTTGGCAGCGATTCTTGACGTCATCGAGTCGGTTTTTGTGGACCATGAGCCTTTTTTTTTTACAAAAATCATCAATCATCAATTTTTTTGCGCCTGATAAAACTTTTATGCCTTTCTTAGAAGAAATTGTCTCGCAACTTTTTGTCTATTTGTTTAAAAATCCAACAAATATCTTCTGGGTGCATTAGTTTTTAACTAGAATGTTTTGAAACGTCACTCAAATGCGTGAGCGGACGAACTTCTAATTATACTTCCGTACTACGCATGCAAAATTTTCTTCAAAACTCACGGGAAATCAAACGTGTGAACAAACAGATTTCCAAACGCTGAGAACCGCAGTGAGATCGAAACGAGGCAAAACGTTTCCGAGGGTACGTGTGAACTAGGAGCAACAAACACAACACCCCACACAAGGAGAACGCAACCCGTCAAAAGTCGTGGATTTTCTTGCGTACGTTCTTCATTGGCTAGACGCTTTAGCGCCTGCTGCCGTCGGAAGGGAAAAATTCGGGAATTGTCCCCCCCCCCCCCGTAGAACGTTCAGCGTAAAGGTCCGTGACGCTCGTCGAATGAAATTCGTACACAACCCTTCGTTAGCGTGTTTAAGGCTAGCTGCGTTCTCCTTGTGTTTGTTGCTCCTAGGTGTGAGCGTGGCTCTAAACTACATTCACACGTAAGTGGTAGAACACAACTCCTTTAAAACGTTTGGAATCGATTTGAATCGATATCAAAGCTAAGTGTAATTGTGGCTTAAGAGTAAATAAATACAACACTTATAGCGTTTTCCATTTGACTGGTCTCGAGCACTCTAGATCGCTCAGATCAACATTTTATGTTCCATTTGCGTGCTCGGATCTGCTCCGATCCAGTTTTACGTGTTCCATTTCCCGCTCTCGGGTGCTCCGAGAGCGCCCAAAACCGATCTGCCAATTTCGACAGATCAACGGATCGAGATCGAGATCGGAGCAAATTTTCGCGTGTTCCTTTTAGATTTTTTGGCCAAACGGCAGACCAAGACGCGAAAATTGAAATTACTAGCAGACGAAAAACAACAAAGGGCGGAAATATGTTCATGGAATGTTCCATTTTCGGTTTTACTATAGTTGATTGGGGCGAGATCTATGACGTCAGAGACAGATTCAGAGCGAATCTTGAGCAATCAAATGGAAAACGCTATTAAAGAACAAAAGAACAGTAGGTAAAAATATTTTTGTCGCTTCTCTTTAAAAAAGGAATTAATTTTCTAAAAAAACTAAATATTACTATACAAATATATGTTTATTATGATTGTTATTATAATTATTCTGTGTTTTTTAATACTCATTTTCAAAAAAAATATGTCGTTCATCGATTCTAAAAATAATCAATTTCAATTAAAGAAGTTTCATATTTATTTCTCTAAATTCCTAAAGTCGAAGTAAAACCGCGTACTTTGCATTATTAGGCAATCTATATCTGGCATCGAAAGTTTTCTAGTTCAAAGGGGGGGGGGGGTAAGGGGGATGGTAGATAAGAGAGAGGGGTAACAAAGGAATAATTTTATATTTTTGTCTTTAAAATAAAAGGAAACCGAGCAACGGTACTGCTATTTTTAGCCCCTCGTAAACCAAATGTATTCCGTTTCTTTCAAAAGAGAAAAAAACGCGCATTATATATTTTGGTTAGGAGGGCTTCCTTTTCTTGCTGCTCCCATTACTTTTTGGACAGTTGCTATAACCCTCAAGATACTGCTCTTTATTTTATTCCATCCCCCTCCCGTGTTTGAAAATGGCCCTTTCGCAACTAGGCATATTCCCAGCCGTTCGAAGATATAATGGGAACTCTCGGTAAATATATTCACTTCTGTTTAGTCTTTGGTTTCCTTTCTCCTAAATATAACTAGTAACCCATTTATTATCTCATTGTTTTCTACGCGCTCGTGTAATTTTCCACGAGAGCCGTTATCCCTTTAATGGTTACCTGGGATAAAAAATGTTGCCTTACAAACATTTTAAAGAAAGGCTATCTTATCCTTGTACGGTTTCAGAAAGTACCCATACATTTGTTTTAAAACTGTAGTCTAATGTATTTTATTAAAAATGCAGCCTGATAAATGTGTTCTTAAAATGTAGCCAGATTAGTTTTTGAAAATTCAGCCTGAAATATTTTTAAAAGGTAGCCTGATTTATATTTAAAATGTAGCCTGATATATATTTAAAAATGTAGCCTGATATATATTTAAAAATGTAACCTGATATATATTTAAAATGTAGCCTGATATATATTTAAAAATGTAGCCCGATATATATTTAAAATGTAGCCTGATATATATTTAAAATGTAGCCTTTTATTTTTAAAAAATGTAGCCTGATATATATTTAAAATGTAGCCTTTTATATTTAAAAAATGTAGCCTGATTTATTTTTAAAAACGTAGCCTGATATATTTTTAAAAATGTAGCCTGATTTATTTTTAAAAACGTAGCCTGATATATTTTTTAAAATGTAGCCTGATTTATTTTTAAAAACGTAGCCTGATATATTTTTAAAAATGTAGCCTGATTTATTTTTAAAAACGTAGCCTGATATATTTTTAAAAATGTAGCCTGATTTATTTTTAAAAAAGTAGCCTGATATATTTTTAAAAATGTAGCCTGATTTATTTTTAAAAACGTAGTCTGATATATTTTTAAAAATGTAGCCTTATTTATTTTTAAAAACGTAGCCTGATATATTTTTAAAAATGTAGCCTGATTTATTTTTAAAAACGTAGCCTGATATATTTTTAAAAATGAAGCCTGATTTATTTTTAGCCTGATATATTTTTAAAAAATGTAGCCTGATTTATTTTTAAAAACGTAACCTGATATATTTTTAAAAATGTAGCCTGATTTATTTTTAAAAACGTAGCCTGATATATTTTTAAAAATGTAGCCTGATTTATTTTTAAAAACGTAGCCTGATATATTTTTAAAAATGTAGCCTGATATATTTTTAAAAATGTAGCCTGATTTATTTAAAAAAACGTAGCCTGATATATTTTTAAAAATGTAGCCTGATTTATTTTTAAAAACGTAGCCTGATATATTTTAAAAAATGTAGCCTGATTTATTTTTAAAAACGTAGCCTGATATATTTTTAAAAATGTAGCCTGATTTATTTTTAAAAACGTAGCCTGATATATTTTTAAAAATGTAGCCTGATTTATTTTTAAAAACGTAGCCTGATATATTTTTAAAAATGTAGCCTGATATATTTTTAAAAATGTAGCCTGATTTATTTAAAAAAACGTAGCCTGATATATTTTTAAAAATGTAGCCTGATTTATTTTTAAAAACGTAGCCTGATATATTTTTAAAAATTTCGCGTGATTTATTTTCAAAAAGTTGATGATTTTGTTTGGAATGGAGTGGCTTACTTTCTGTTAGTATGAAACATGAGAAGTAATACATGTAGGGCGTAATATATATTTCAGATAAGACTAAATCCGTTACCTACACGACGCCGGGTCGGTTGTCAGTGGGGCGTAAAGGGGAACTCTGGCCCTAAACACGAGAGGTCTCGGTGCGTTGGAAACAATGACAAACGACCTGGAAGCGATATTTTATCAAAAGCTCGCTAAGAAATGAAATATTGAGCCGTAGTCCGTTATGCCGCTGTCTCGGACACCGTTACCTGGACCGCAGCCTTCTCGCATTAGAGAGCAAACTGCACTCCCTTCCGCTCCTTTCTCTAAAGTTTCAGGCACTTCGCGTTAATCCGGTACAGTCTGCGCGGGTTGAACTGACTCCCGCCATTTCGCTACTTTTCCGCTATATGCAGCGCCCTCTGGTCGTGCTATATGAAATTATATCTCGGAGGGAGTTCATTTCACGGATTGTCGCCGCGTAAACAACGCGATAAGGAAACGGCACTGCGCGTTATTTTCTTTTTCCAATGTCTTTATCATTTTTCGGGGCACCTAGGTCGCCATTTTGAAATTACAGAATGATGCTATTCGAAATTTTGAATTTTGGTTTATTTATAGAAAAATTAAAATTACGAGGTTATCTACCCACCTTTAACTGCCGTTTCTCTTCAAATAATAACATTTAAAACCTTCGAAACGATTTTACACATTTTTAAATTTCCGACTCTGCCCACATTGAAAGCGCCACCTAGCCCCTTTAATTGGAACTGAAGCTTTGAATTTTACGTAGAATAATATTAAAATCTTATTAAAACATTTAATTGAATATTAAAAATTATAAACACCGTACAACGCATTAAATACAATTTATCTTAGTTCCCACTCCACCCACATTGCAAGCGCCATCTTGGCGCTTAAATAGGAACCAAAGCTTTAATTTTTATGTATAATTATATAAAAAACAAAATGTATTATTAAGTTTGAAATTAAATATTACAAACTCACAAGGAGACTACCCGAGGTGTAACTCATCGATTTTGTTTAAATTCAGGGATTAAGTAGACCTTCATGTAACTTGAAAAATCCTAAAGGGATTTTATTCAATAGGCAACGGGTTTGCCATAGCAACGAAAAATGTTTTTGATAACATAAAATGGAAATTCTCCCATTGAAAATAACATGGGATTTTGACCAAAACATTATACAAAATTGAAAAAAATAAATAAAATACCAAACTTATAAAAAAATTGATAAAAATTGACGAAAAAAATCAAAATTGATCACATTTTGATCAATTTTTTTAATTTTTTTCACAGGGAAATTGGTCAAAATCCGATGTTATTTTCAATGGGAAAATTGGTCAAAATCCGATGTTATTTTCAATGGGAAAATTGGTCAAAATCCCATGTTATTTTCAATGGGAAAATTTCAATTTTATGTTGTCAAAAACATTTTTCGTTGCCATGGCAAACCCGTTGCCCATTACATGAAGGTCTACCAATCCCCCGAGTTTGAACAAAATCGGTGTGTAACACCTCGGGTAGTCTCCTTGTCAGTGTAACGTATTAAAAATTGTCTTGCGTTCTGACTCCGCCCCCATTAAAGCGCCATCTAGGCGCGAAAATCGGAACCCAACTTTAATTTGTACGAAAATTTATATTGAAACCTAAATATATTATGTAGTAGAAAAAAACTGTACAACGTATTAAAAATTAGCTTAAATTCTTTGGACGGACCTTGTTTACATTTAATCTTGTAAGTTCTTAACGTCAGCCACAAGCTAACGTTGAGACGTTTTAATTAAAGAAATAAGGCCATTTTTCTTCCCATTTTTTTGTTTAGTAATGTTCGACTTTTCTCGGGAAGAAATAATTGGAAACGCCATCTAGTGTAGCTCTTGGCATTATTAACAAGCCTCTTATCATTTACTTTTTGGGGCGCAAAATAAGGGGTGAGAGATTACTGAAGAATACGGGGGGAGGGAAAGAGCTCTTTTGGGTCATTTCACCCCCCTCGGTTACGAAATAGCTGCCGATAGGGGTCCATCCTATTAAACAGCGAGGTCTCCAACCGGCGAAAAACACTTAAGTATGTCAAAATAGCGTTAATTATTTTTTCTCGGACATGGCAGGAACTTTGCTCTTTGCAGAATTAAAAAGATGCGGAAAATGTAGTTCTCGCTTAGCTCCTTTGGGGGCGCCCTTGTTGACCACCCGACTCACTGGAGGGGTGTTGACGGGGGTGACGAAAGGGACAAATCTTATTTACGTCTTCGTTCTCTAAGGGGTCAAAAGGTCAGGCGCCTTAATTAATTTGAAAAAAAATCAAGTACGAATTTTTAAAATAATTTTAAAATACCACTTTTACGCAATACAATTATGTATTTTTTTTATAGTTTATTTAGGATGGTGTGGTGTTTTGAATCTCACTGTCTTAATTTTGATCCGAAATGAGTCTTTTTACAGAAATTATTTTGATGTTGAAGAGTAACATTAAGATGAAATAAGCTTAAAATTGATTTTGATAGATTCGTCCAAACATATAATCGCCCCGTCGTGTACCCTGTTTTAGACAATTATCTCAAGTTACGCTAGATAGCCTAAAATACCTTTGTAATGCATATGGCCAAGAAAGGCTTAATGATGTGCCTGAGTGTGGGAAATGGGTATTTGAAATAGTTCATACTTTTTTGTAGTTGCGTACGAAGAACGACAGCTGTGACATATTCTTAACGAACTTTTTACGGATGGTTCTTTTAAAATATCTTTTACAGATCCGTTTAAATTTTAGGATATCAGAATAATTCAATTAAACTTTAAACGGAGGAAACACGTGGATATCAAAATACAATTTTTATTAAAAATGCGTGAGTTTGACAAAGACCCGTGGGTCGAAAGTTCATGGTTTTTTAATAAAAATTGGATTTTGATATTCATGTGTTTCCTCCGTTTAAATTTTAATATCAATGTAAAAATTAATAAGAAGAATTTAAGAAAATATTTATTAAAAAGAAACCAGAGATTAACAAATAAATTTGAAATAATTTATTAAAATATTGTGAAATGGTAAACGCGGGTGGCGGCTTTACTGTAGTACCTAGATAGTACAACAGATGGCGTTTTTGATAGTAAATCCAACATATTAGGTACGATTAGTTGAGATTTCCAACCATTCTACTATCTATCTCTCGTATTAAACTAGTTTGGTAAATTATGATAAACATCATTCCAATTGATCAGAAATAATTTAAGATATGAAAATATACACACAACAGAGGCTGTAATAAAATATAAATAAAAACATAAATATATAAATTAAGTATTTTTTAAAGAGTTACGAATCATTTTCTTCACCGATTACCCTGAGAAATCACAGAAATCTTCTCTTCTCGTAATAAAATAAAAAATATTTCGCGCTTCGTCCACGATAGGGGCGATACTTGACGGAGTCTTTTGGCCGTAATTGGGGTAAGCATTCAAGGGGTTTTCTTTTGAAGCCGGCACTCGCTTTAAGAGAATTTTGAAAAAGCAAAGAAATCCAAAAACCAATAAAAATAAATGAAAAATTTGAAAAGATGAAATTCAAATTTAAATATAAACGTTTAAAAATGTTACGAGTCAACGTTTGGGAGTGGTTTGAAATCGCATTAAGAAAGCTCTCAAAACGGATTCAAATGCTGGAGGGAATATTGGAGTTATATATATTTTTCGCGGCTCCCTTTTCTCTTACGTCATTATACGTTTACTCCATCGAGCCGAAAACATGGGACTTCTTTTATGGATTTTTTCCTCTTTCGCGTCAAAACCTAACACTGAAGAGATCGTAACCTCGCCTTGATCCCCCTATCTGGCGCCGGAGTTACTAAACGCCTCCTACCAGCGACTATTTTAAAACTACGACTTGATTCTCGTTTAGAGATAATGGATAAAGAATGGTTTCTCCGTGGTTAAATTATTAAGGAATACCCTCCCAAAATCACAATAGTAAGTTCTCTTTGCGTTAAGAATTTCCTTAACCAAGTTAATTATTAACGGTCCAAAATCTTTAATGGGTTGAATTTATTACATTAGCTAGTCTGCTACAAATATAATTTTAATTCAGTCTTAGGTGGTGACGTTGATAATCGGATGACTTTTGTCGCTATGGCAACTCGGATCTATATTATCATCATCCGGAACCTTATCCTTTGAACCGGTCACGATCTTTTCACAAATGTTTATTTATTAGAGTGCTCAAAAATTCGGATTTGCGATGATACATGTTCATGTGTGTATAGATGTAAATATTGGCTTAGAAAATGCAAAAATCTTCCTAAAAATAAACAAGCATCCAGCACCGCTCTTAGTTGAAATTTACCCTAAAAAATCACGACTTCTATTTCCCAAATGCAACACCATGAGTCACCTCTAAAGGGCTCATGTTTAATTCAAATACATTTTAAGATAAAAATACTATCTTCATATATTAAAGCAGGAGCCAAACTACCCAAGGTGTATACGCGTGGGGAGTACAGACTCCGATTTTTCGCCGAAATGCCCCCCCCCCCTTCCGAGGGGCTAGGACCTGGAAATAAGGTCCTAACGCTCCACCTACTCCTCGTGTTCCTGAATAATCCAATTTTTCTTCAACTTATTTAAATTTAAAAGCGTTGGATACGTAAACGCTCGGGTAATTCCGAACCGTCGCCAACCCATTTCGAAGTAGTTACTTCGGGCTCAATCTCATCTTTAATTTAGCAGAGAATATAAACGCTTTTAAATATTTCAATTTGGGATATATATCTTATATGAAACACAAATTCTTCTACGTCGATATAAATATTTTATGAAATTATGGAATTTTTGAGCTCCGTGATCTTGCGCATCCCCTATCAGTGGAAAATCTACGAGGGAAAAAAGCTTCGAATTTTGCCCCGGAGATGGCTTTGATGTTAAATGCTTGTAATTATAGAAATACCACTCACTAGTGCATTAGTATAGGTAAAATTGAATAAAAACAACGTATTTAAGTGCACTATAAAAACTTTAATTTTTAAAAACAAAAATTAAAAATCAACCAGTTTCGGCGTTGCGTCTTACGCTGCCATCATCAGGAGTGATTTTTAATTTTTGTTTTTAAAAATTAAAGTTTTATAGTGCACTTAAATACGTTGTTTTTATTCAATTTTAACTATATTTAAATGCTTGTCTTGAATATATAAAAATAGAAAATTAATTTTTTACAAAAACATATATTTTCGAAACCTCGCGCCTATTTGATCTAAAATTTTTCAATGTAGAAAATTCAACTTCATTTCGATTTGATTCCAAATATTTTAATGTGTTAAATTCTACTTTATTTCTTTTTCAACCAAACAGAATTGGATTCCAGTAATCCAAAATTGGGACACGGATTAAGTAATTTTCGCGAGGAATTTTGTATATTTTTTTAAAAACGAAAAAGCTAATATCACGATCGGTTTTATAAATTACGCGAACACCCTCGCTACCCCCTGTTGAAATCCTTCTGAACCCTGACCTATTTGTTGTACGTTGCGTCTCATCCTTAAAGCGGGTCACGTAGAAAAATATAATGCAAATGTGAACTAGGCTTTAAAGAACCTCTGACAGCGAAACACCGTAAATTAAACTTACAAAGAAATAAAAATTCGAGAGTATTTTCCAAATTAACCCCTCCGATTGATAGCGCAGCTGTGAAATACGCGCTTCCAGCCAGTAAACCGCGCGCAAGGATGGTACAAAGATGCCCTTCCGTTTTATGTTTTTCCCAGGCCTCATTTCAAATCGCTTTTCGTCTGGTTTTTCCCATTACTTCGGTGTCCGCTAAGCCCAAATCTAATTCATTATCCAGCCAACGCGCGTTTCTTCGAAAGCAACTAGTAAAAAAATGAATAGGCTACGCTTTAGAAAGGAAACAGGGTCGACCTTTGATCCCCTGAAACCACCGAATTCAGCGGCTGATCCATCATTTGGTGCCCCAGGACCAGGGCCCATTCATTATTTCAGCGTAACACATTCACGCCCCGTTTTTTAGGCCCGTCTCGATAAATGATGCTAAAATTCCGTGTCACCAAACTTTGTATTTTTACGTCGCTAACTTCTCTAGAGTCATTGTCCTTTTAGAGTTCACCTAAATCCACTCCATCCCGAATAAAAAATCATAGTTTTCTTTAACTGATTTTTGGAAAAATGCTCAAACTCTTTGCCGAGCGTCTCAATTTGCCCGATCAAGTTTCCTCCAAATTTAATAACTTTTTTCGTCTCAATGTACGAGAGCGGAAAGTCTTAAGGCGCAGTACGTCAATTCAATATTTATTGCGGAGTCCTCTATATACAATCTTTTTAGAAACGTTTACTGGGCTATTATCGTACAGTCAATCACGAGCAAGCCCTTCACCGCAGAAATTTCATGCCCCTAAACCGGTTTTTTCATCACCCTCCCCGTAGACTGTAAGGTAATGGCGGTCGATTGGAAAGGCGCGTTTAAGAGTCTATAGGGTAGATTTTGAAAAGCAGATTTTATTCAAGTTTTGTGGAAACTGAAAGGAAATTAGGTACTAACAGAAGTGTATAACACAGTGGCGTAGCCAGGAGTTTTGTTTCGGGGGGGGGGGGGGCACGCCATTGAAAAAAAAGTAAAAAAATAAAAATATTTGTATGTGCCCCCTGTGCCCCCCCCCTTGGCTACGCCACTGGTATAACATATCTCTTACGAGAGACGGGGCGAAATTCATCATATAGCCAGTTATTAACCGAGGGAAAATTATTTATTAATTAGTACATATTCCTATGCTGTGGCCTTTTAACTTATGCATGGTTAGGAAAAGTAATAAGCCCGGTAAATTTTGAGAATTCGCTTAAGCCAAACTAAGAAATAAGTTTGTTGCTTTGTAAGGAAGACCCAATCTTTACCTAAATACCTGACTGCCAACATCAGAAGTATATATTTTTTTCTTAGATATAAGTATTGATTTCACTAAAATGCTAATGTTATTTACTTGAAACGTGTAGCTTCACTGATTTTTCAAATTATATTTCGGAGGTAAATTTGTTTCGGAGGTAAATTTTCAGCCGTTATTTGGTTTGAGAAGAAATTCGAGTCCAATGAAATCTGGCTCGTGTCTCCTTTTTACTTTATAAATGGTTACTTCTTTTGAAAGAGACAAATAATAAACTTCTGATAGCATTCCGAAACTTGAATGCTTTAGTTTCTTGAATACGTAAACATTTTTCTTATTCGCTATTTGTTACGAATTAACATATCTGAAATAAGGGCGCAGATTAAATTTTTGGCAAGACTAGGGACATATAGTGGCGAAAAACGTCACAAACGGCACTTACTGCTCACTCTATTCGGTTTCAAATTCTGCATAAACGAATCATTCTAACGGTTAAATTAAACAATAATGTGAAACAGACTAAAGCCACTAGAGCCCAAAACCAAGTTTAGGTCGGTTTGTATGCCAGTTTTGACCACAGTCGATAATTCTTGGTTCACACGTGCGAAATCGCTTCACCCCGGTTCGCTTATAGCCAAGGCTTAACGTCATTTCAAATTATGACTAGAATTTTGAAAATACTAAAATGTATCGCAAAACAATTAGTTAATCATGTTTACTATACATATAGTAATATTATTTGACATTATTTAGAATTTTATCCCCATTATTTTGGAAAATAAGAGCAATTTTTCTTCCCCGCCTTGTCGTTTTGAAAGCGATTCTAAGCGAACTGACTCGGACGAGTTGCTTCCCGAACCAACACGAAGCGATTTCTCACGTTGGTTTTAAAAACCAGTTATCTAAACGAAGCGAATTTAGGGGTAAGTGTGAACGTAGCTTAACTGAAGAGAAACTAGTTTGTAAATGTAGATGGAGCTATATTGTTATACGTATATAGTTAATTGCACCTTGGGGTTTGAAAATTTCGAAAATTTATATATTTAACGAAATTTGCTTTCATTTCGGATGTACTGGAAATATTTTAATTGCAGCTGCTTTTTATAAAATCAGGTTTACATTTTTGAAGAACCAATTACCTACAAGATAATCGAAATGAAATTTGTTTATGATTTAATACAGATTTATTTACTTTTAATCTATTTATTTATGCTCAGGAAAATCACTATTCTGAGAAGATTTTTAGCGTTTCACTGGCAATCCACCGGACGGTCTACCTGTGTACTCCTCCTCTTAAAAGTCAATCAAATCAACCCAGTATATCATTGGTTCCCTACCACTGACGTCTTCGGACGTGTTTCCTTGCCCCTTCTCGTGCCCACGGATCGTCTCAAATAAATACCTTCTTGGTTGTAAATCATGTGAACGGACCCTGAAAGGAGATCCGTACGTTCTCCGTAACCTAAACACGTTCTTGCTCACCCTGTTTATTTATACTGAATTATCAACGAAATCATCCTGAAATCTCATCTTGATGGTTCCCTGCCACTAAACCAAACCGTGTGACGATTTGTCTCTCGACGCGAGACCATTGTGCCCGTTTCAAGATAACCATTCTCCCTAAGTATAAATACATTCGTTCTTGGTAGCACCTAAAAGCAACAAGGTCACCGCAGCCCGTCAAAAGTCGTGCATTTTCTCGCGTACATTTTTCATTGGTTAGACGCTTTAGCATCTGCTGCCGTCGGAAGGGGAAATTTCGGAAATTGTCTTCCCTCTTTCCGTAAAACGTTCAGCGTAAAGGTTCGTCCAATGAAATTTGTACGCAACACTGTGTTAGCGTATTTAAAGGCTGGCTGCGTTCTCCTTGCGTTTGTCGCTCCTAGGTAGCACTTTTCCCTGATCGAACGCTATTCGGGCACCCTGTATAGATAATTTGGGCCCTTCACCACCTCGTAAAGATCTATTGGAAGAGCGCCATGAGTTTCCATTTGTTTCGGAGAATACGTAATTCTCTGTCCCCGTGATTTGGTTCGCTCTGTTCGGTCGCGGTCTTCAAGGTGTTGCGTGTCCCATTTTAAAGGGGACAGGTAGAATACAAGCGGCGTCTTATCGGAGTTTGACACGCGACGCGAAAGGCAGCGGCCTTCTCGCCCGAAATCCTAATTCACTTGATGGACCACCATTCGTCTCTCTTGTCCGATCCGAGTTTCTCTCAACCTCGTTTAGGAGAGAATTGGGCCTCCTTTAACGGATTCTGTCCACGAGACTGACGAATCGGTTCCCTTTCGGTGTCTATGTCTCCCCTACGCGCTTCGCCTCTTTGTATTTCAGCGTCTCTATCTCTTCTGCGTTGTAAGAGATTGTTGAAAGGTCATTTCATTTCTCTCGTGGGTTCGTGATTGGACGCTAACTGGGTTACTTCTCCCTAATGAAACGCGCGCTTTGTCTACAGTCACGAACACTAAAGGACTATTCATACTAGACAATATTTTTGTAAGACATTGTTGGCTAACTGAGTTTCTTCGTGTGATGGAGAATAAACTACCACAAGGTGTTGGCCACGCAAAAGCTTTTGTCGAACAAGTTTTGAAGAACGATCGGTTTTGTAGGACCGAGAACAAGAACGTATTTATTTCTACTGACGGGAGAATTACTATGCTCTAACAGTTAGCTCATCCCCCTAAACTAATTCAAATTAGCGTGGTATTTGATTGGTTGACTAAAATTGACGTCTTTCGACGCCACTGAAGTACTTACCAGTGACGTTTACCTCCCCCCAAGATTAGTAGGAGTTTAAAGCTCCATGTATACATGAATTTACATTGGCTGATTTGAAGGAACAATTATTAAAATGAACAAAACTAGGTGGCGCTTTTCAATATACAGACTTTATTTCCCGCCATTCCTCGTCACTTATCAGTTAATTTTGATGAAGACATGTAGTAAAATTCTTATCATTTCTCTATAGTCGCAATTCAGCCTCCATCTAAAGCTATTTTCTCTTTTTATTTATGAAAGAGGGAAGGTTAGAACAGATTTTAAATATTTAAATGTGGAAGCGAAATAGTACTCATTTATCGGTTAAATTTTTAAACAAGTTCATTTATACAGTACAATAAAGATATATTATCAATTGCGTAAAAATTTAATTTAAAATATTGCCACATTTTGAAATATACTATTAAAGCATACTTTATCTTAGCTATGTACCAAAAAATTACCTTCAAGAGGCTAGTTCATATTGTTGATAGTACGGGAGATCAGGTTATTAATTTGATGGTCAACGTCATTTAGTTGTAGCTCTAGACGGTAGAAAGCGAAACTCTTAAGAATCTGAAAGAAGTGTGCAAAACTCACGTTCAATTAAAACAATTAAATAACTTGCGCTCGTAACGCAAATAAAAATATTTTATTCTTCTAATTTTTATCGTTTTATTTTACGTTGCAAACGAGTTGCTTTTATGTAAACACAAAACGTCTGCTTGGCAGACGCAAATCCTGAAATTTCTGAACTTCTCGCTATGACCGCTACGTGGTTCTACGTAAATTTTAATTAATGATGCTAATCAAAATAACATCACGTTAGCTCGAGTCCTTTCAATAAGGCATATAAATATCATATGTTCATTTAAAGTAGCAATATTATCTTTTGTATAAAATAATATATCTTTTTGCGTCACAAAACTATCAGCGGCCGCACTCGGGGGTCGTTTGTTTAAACGTGCCATTTTGACGGCCAAACCGTATATGATATTTCAAATGGCCATCGTAGCGTGTAGTGAGAGTAGCACAGGGTCTCAAGGTTTCAACGTAGCTTCCTTCCTAAAGTACGTCCAGCCATAACGAGGTTTCCTCTCCGATCTCCAGATCGTAAAAAAACGAAAAGACGCGAGGTCTCGTAATCCTCACCTATTTCGCTTGTCAATAGAGCCATATCTCGTCTAGACCTATTCACTTAAATAACCCCCTCCGTCTTAGAACGATGTCAGTTCGTTCAACGCCCCCTCGCGCCTCTAGCTCCTTTCTCAATGCCAAGTCACCCCGACAACCGCTACTTCCGAAGACGATTTGTGACTCGGAAGACTTGGCAGTGGAAATGGTCGTAAAGCACCCTTAAATCGATTTTTTATCTTACACCCAGCTATTTTACCGAATCGGCGGTAACTAACAGAGTCGCGTTTTGTCGTAGTCGTTGATGTAGTCGCGTTTTTGGTTGTTTTCCCGCGTCTGACGATTGAGATTTTTTTCGGTGCTTGTTCTTCTTGTTTTCTTGAACTGTGTATATATTAGGTCTATTTCTCTATCAGCAGGGTGTTAGCGAAGTTTTTTTTTCATCCCCCGAATCGGATCCGTTCACTTCACGCCATTCGAGCCCTGATCACTTGACAGCTCCAGTTGGCAATTTTCGCGCCTCGGCCCCCTCTCCCCCCTGGACCCGTACCTGCACCGTGTACTCTCTCTCTCTCTCTCTTTCTCACTCTCTAAACTTTAATTTGTACCGACTTGTCGTCGTATCTTTCTCTCTACTTCTAAAATGGACGTCTTCTTCAAAAGTGTCTAACTCGTTTTTCTTTTGGAACTAGAGCATCAATAGGACAAATAATAAGAAAGTTTTTTTTTTCAATTTTCCAGCTTAATTCCGATTTTATAAGCTAGGTGTCGCTTCAAAAGTGGGAGGATCTCAATTTTAAACCGAAGGCAACCTATATTTCCAATTAGTATTAGTTCTTAATAGAGACTGATGAACCGATACCAGTTGGTTACCTTAGCTGTTGGTAATACCCATCCAAGGTAAAAGAAATTAGTTTCTACATGTGAATTATTGGTATTTTTGTAGTCACAATTAATTACACGATGAATGAAATCATATTAACTGAGAATATGCAGTCGCAATGATAGTCTTTGTTATCCTGATTTCCAGGCTTGAATCGGTGCCTCACCCCCTTAGCTAGGTGAACAGGGTGCTGCCCAAACTAATAGAGCTTTTAATGTTGTACAATCTGAAAGACCGTTGGCACTACACTTTTCATTTCAAATTGTTTGGACGAACTTGTTAGCCAAACTAATAGAGCTTTTAATGTTGGACAATCTGAACGACCGTTTACCCTACACTTTTGTTTCCCAATTGATTGGATGAACTTGTGGGCCAAACTAATAGAGCTTTTAATGTTGGACAATCTGAACGACCGTTTACCCTACACTTTTGTTTCCCAATTGATTGGATGAACTTGTGGGCCAAACTAATAGAGCTTATAATGTTGTACAATCTGAATGACCATTTAGACTACACTTTTCATTCCCAATTGATTGGATGAACTTGTGGGCCAAACTAATAGAGCTTTTAATGTTGGACAATCTGAACGACCGTTTACCCTACACTTTTGTTTCCCAATTGATTGGATGAACTTGTGGGCCAAACTAATAGAGCTTATAATGTTGTACAATCTGAATGACCGTTTATACTACACTTTTCATTCCCAATTGATTGGATGAACTTGTGGGCCAAAGTAATAGAGCTTTTAATGTTGTACAATCTGAATGACCGTTTACACTACACTTTTCATTCCCAATTGATTGGATGAACTTGTGGGTCATGCTAATTGGGTCTTAATTGTTGTAAAATCTGAACGACCGTTTGCACTACAATTTTCATTCTAAATTGGTTGGATGAACTTGTGGACCATCTTAATAGGGTGGTAAATCTGGTACAATATAATGACCTTTTGCACTAGACTTTTCATTCTCAATTGGTTGGATGAACTTGTGGGCCATCTTAATAGGGTTGTAAATGTGGTACAATATAATGACCTTTTGCACTAGACTTTTCATTCTCAATTGGTTGGATGAACTTGTGGGCCATCCTAATAGGGTGTTAATTGTTGTACAATATGAACGACCGTTTGCCCTACACTTTTCATTCCCAATTGGTTGGAGGAACTTGTGGACCATGCTAAAAGGTTTTAAATGTTGTACAATCTGAATGACCGTTTGTACTACACTTTTTATTCCCAATTGGTTGGATGAACTTGTTGGTAAAACTAATTGGTCTCTAATCTTAATATCTTAATTTGTTTCGTCTAAGTTTGAAAAGGGGGCCTTGCCTTTCGTCCCAGCCAATGAAATTTCTCCCTTTCTGTCCACGTCACTTTGTCTAATGAAAATGTAAGAGTGAACCTGTAGCGTGTCCTTCTTGCATAAGTGGTTCTTGGGCAACCATCTCGACCACTCTCCCGTCCGCATTGTTAACTAATTGGATGGCTGGCCATAGTCCAATTTGGACTTGCTTTCTATTAGGCGAGCCCTGGAAATTGATCCACCGTTCGGCGAAATAAAACGTACTTAGCTAATGACGATGAAACATTCATAGCTCACACACGCGATGAAGATATACGCAAATAGAATGCGGAAAAGAATGCATCGACAAGATGCTCAAGATGCGTTAATTCGTAAATCTTTATTTTCCCAACCCAACTGGTTTGATTTTGCTCACACTTTGGAGTCTGATATTTTTAAATAATTTGGAGTCTGATCATTTTATGGTTAAATTAGAATCTGAAATTTTTTAACTTAATTTTAAGTTTGACCATATTTTGGAAAATTTGCAGTTGGACTTTCTTGCATTTGCAGGTTAATTATATGTTTGCATAGATTTAAGTATGGTAGATGTTTATATGATTTAGAGTCTGATAATTTTTTCATAATTTAGAGTCTGATAATTGTATTGCATAATTGAAAGTCTGATAAATTTATTGCATTATTTACAGTTTTATCATATTTTTTTCATAATTTTAAATATGGTATTTGTTTGAATAATTTGGAGTCTCATCATTTTATGGTTAAATTAGAATCTGAAATTTTTTAACTTAATTTTAAGTTTGACTATATTTTGTATAATTTGCAGTCGGATTTTCTTGCCTTTGCAGTTTAATCATATTTTTGCATAGTTTTAAGTATAGTAGATGTTTGTATGATTTGGAGTCGGATAATTTTTTTGCATAGTTTAGAGTCTGATAATTTTATTGCATAATTGGAAGTCTGATAATTTTATTGCATAATTGGAAGTCTGGTAATTTTATTGCATAATTGAAATTCTGATAATTTTATTGCATAATTGGAAGTCTGATAATTTTATTGCATAATTGGAAGTCTGATAACTTTATTGCATAATTGAAATTCTGATAATTTTATTGCATAATTGGAAGTCTGATAATTTTATTGCATAATTGGAAGTCTGATAACTTTATTGCATAGTGTAGGGAGCTGTTGGCTCGCGTGGCTTGCAGGGCTTGCCACCACTCTCTTACGCATTGTAACCCAGCCACCTGAATTAAAGGCTTTAAAAGTCGCTCGATGACTTAGGCCTAGGGTGGTGCCTTGGGTATTACCCTAGATGATTAAAGTAAAGATTAAAGTAAAGTATAATTTACAGTTTGATCATATTTTTTCATAATTTTAAATATGGTATTTGTTTGAATAATTTAGAGTCTGATAATTTTATTGCGTAATTTGTATGTATGTTAAAGTTTTTGACACGCTTTCAAATCTGATCACTTTTGAGACTTTTTCGAATTTAAAAAATTTTTACCACATTTTCTAGTCTAATAATTTTTGAGGCATTTTCGAGTCTGATAATTATTGAGACGTTTTCGAGTCTGAAAATTTATTGAGACGTTTTCCAAACTGATAAGTCTTACCACATTTTCAAGCCTGATACGTTAGGAAAATATTTAGAGTCTAATAGTTTTATTTATTGCAAGTTTGTATTTCTGGGACGACAAACGACGACTACAGCTACGTTCAATATTTCATAGCATTTCAACACCAACAATCGCGATTATAGGTTAAAAATAAGGCGGGGAAAATATCGAAGAATTAATGGCTAGTCTCTATTATATCTCATATAGTTTCTGTTGTTTACCCACCCTTTCCATCATACATGCATTTCCCAAAATAGATAACACATTACAAGCAAATAATGACGTCACTTTTTACTCTTAAAATAATTATGAACGAAATGCTATCAGTGATTCGCGAATTACATATACGCTGAAAAAATATGAAATTTATTTTATTTTGCTAATTTCAAATGATTTACAAAAATCCAGTTACAGTTAGTTCCGATTGCAGGCAGTCTTGTAAATAAGGTTTATTTTCTTACTGGTCATTAGGACCTGTGACCCCGTCACCCCTAGCTCTTAGGATTTTTAAACTGGTCCTATGGATCTGTGACCCCCGGCGATATTTATTTATTTAAACCACCTGCACGTCGTTGCGACGCTAACTCGCTGCAAAAGACTATACAGGGTATTTCAAACGTCTATGCAAAAATTTTAAGCAGTTGTCGGGGGTGAGTTGAGAAGAATGCCTGTTTTTTTCCCTTTTTCTTACGATGAGTTAAAAGAGCGCCAGAGAGCTTCAAAGTGTGGTCTACTAGCCCTTGGAAGCAGACTGCAACAAGCGCAAAACCAAGCAGCAGAGAAATGCGAACATTAAGGTTTGGGTTCGTGTGATAGGTAAAAAAGGACTTTGTAAACAAATCGAGGTAACCAGCGTAAAAAATAAACCTAAACATTATTTACAGTCCCTGCTGCTTGGTTTTGGGCTTGTTGCAGCCTCCTTCCAGAGGCTAGTAGGCCACACTTTGAAACTCTCTGACGCTCTTTTAACTCATCGTAGGAAATTGAAAAAAAAAACAGGCATACTTCTCAACTCACCCCTACAACTCCTTATAAACTTTTGTTAAACCTTTTGAAACACCCTGTATAGTGTTTGTTAAAGTTATTTGAAACTCTTTAATATTAAACACGTAATCTACTTAATTTTTAGGAAGTTTCACAATTAATTAACAGGTCCCAAGGACCTGTGACTCCTAGTTTTTGAATAAATAAACTAGTCCGAGCAATAAATAAACAGGAGTTTGCCCTGCGGACCTGTGCTATTTACAAGACTGATTGCAGGGAGTATTTTCTAAATCGAAAAACCATCTGCTGGCACGCACTACGATTTGTTTTGAACGTAGCTAACGCAAACTAAGCCCAGCTTATATTAAACCTGGTGGCAAAAAATTTAAATTAGGTGATCCGTCATAAAAATTCAAATTAAAATTTAATTTTTTTTTGAGGTTCTCTCTGCATTGAGGTCAATCTTGAATCAGTAGGGTTTTTGATAAAATAGTTATTTTTTAGAGATATGTATTCTCGAATTTGTTCGAAGCAAATTATTTATTAATCGTTAAGTGGTTTTTTTAATCTTAAATTTGATTAGTGAACGTAAAACCGTACATTTTAACAATTATTTAATCAATATTCTTGTAACACTGGCGTAAGATAAATGAATGGGGTTGGTTTTATTTTGTTAAATTGGTAATAAATAATCAGAACACAAATTAGACCCTTAATTATTTTATAACAATTAATTCAATTTTACATTAGCCATCGATACTAATGTTATTGTCTGGCTCTCGCTGATTTTTCTAAAATTCGATTCATACCAACTTTCTAAAAAAAATTACAAACTAAAATTTTATTTATTATAATAATCGGCTAAGCCAATGCCCAAGGCACCACCTTAGGTCCAAGTCATCTAGCGACTTTTAATTCCTTAAACAGGTGGCCGGGTTACAATTCGTAGGAGGGTGGTGGCAAGCCCTTCATGCCACGCGAGCCAAACAGCTTCCTACACTTACTATTACCGTTAACCCCTACAAGTTTTTATAGAAAGGGGAAATCGAATAACTCGAAGGAAAAACCCTTTTATCAGTGGGGAGATAACTTGCAAACTCAATGCGGAAAGAGTAATTCTGAGTTTTATCCCAGTGCCACAAACTGGAAGGAGTCATGTAAATAAGTAAAAGAGTAAAAATCCATGTGAAATAAATAAACATTTTACATTTCACATAACGTTATTTCTTTTCTCCTGTTCTCGAACTAGAAGTGTACTCTTTTTACCCTAAAACGTTTTATTCGCCTGTTCCGGGGATGAGAATTACTCCGGCCCATAAACTATTCGCTTGTTCCGGAGTATTGAGGGCTACTCTTTTTACTCGTTCTGAAAAGGAGTTGTAAAGGAGTAAATCGGATTTTGTCGTCTGCTAGCCCCAATTTATCCGCTAAAAAGGCCACAGACAGCCATTTCGGAAAAACTTTTTTACTCCGACACAGAATCGGAGTAAAATGACGTCATAGCCTTACTCTTCTTACCCTACTCCGAAATTACGAAACAAGCGAAAATAAACCACGTACAATAAGGTGGTAAACTTTGAATCGTTGGGAAATTATCCACCCTTTGAAAAGTGCATCGTTTCATTTCAATGCCTCGATGGACTCTTCTCTCGTACATATCCTATTTACATCTGGCATTATTATTTATTTTCTTGGTATTTCTGCTTTCGTGGATTATGAAACGATAGGCTATTTTGGTTGCGGGTAAGACGCGGAAGATGCTAAATCAATAGAGAAGTATGTGTTGGTCCTGGGAGGCGGGGACGATATACAAAGGGACGAGAAACGGGATAAAAATAAATGCCAATAAAAGGATTGGTATCGACGAGGCCAAAAGAGAGGGAAACCTCGTAATAAAAAGTCGATACATTTTCTTTCGCTCATCGAGCTCCTTGCGCACGCTCAGCCAATCAGAAAAGGAACTAGAATTACACTGCCTCTGCCAACCCACTCCAAATTGATTGATCCCACCCCTCTCTGCATTATTGCCGATTTACACTACATTTTTTATTAGGACGTGTTACTTATGAAATCCAGCGAATGTTGTGAGGTGTAACAGTTGTAAGGCTAATGTCAAGTTGAGGGAAATTAAGTTGTTCAAATGATTTATTAATTAATTTTAATTATTTTAGTAACGCTTCGATTTGTTTAGCCAATAAAATAGCTTGTAGCTAGCGAATATTAGGAATTAAATTTGAATAACATTAAATTCAAATAAATTATATAAAAATATTAAATTATATATATAAAAATATTAAATTATATATATAAAAATATTAAATTATATATATAAAAATACTAAATTATATATATAAAAATACTAAATTATATATATAAAAATATTAAATTATATATATAAAAATATTAAATTACATAAACTATACTACGGCAATAAATTCAATAAATAAACCTAATTAAAATCAAAGAAATTGGTGTAAATAAATAATAACCGATTAAAATCAAATAAATCGGTTTATTAATAATAATAATCAGCTAGGCTTATATCCAAGGCACCACCTTAGGCGCAAGTTACTTTGATGAATTTAATTTCAGGTGGTCGGGTTGCAATGCGTAGAAAGGTGGTGGCAAGCCTTTCGTGCCACGCAAGCCAACAGCTCCCTACACTTACTATTACCGTTAACATCAACAAGTTTTTATGGAAAAGGGAAAGCGAAGAACTGGTGGGAAAACCCCCTTTAACCAGTGCAAAATCTACGTGGAAGGAGTTGTTCCGAGTTTTCACCCAGTGCCACAATTTGGTATCGAACCCGACTCCACCACCTTACCCATTGAGTTGGGAATAAATAGAGGTACAACTAAATCTGGCTGGCGCGGGACCAATTTCGTGGAATAAGGAGACTTTATCAACTTTATCGTTCTACCGTGGCGGCATCTGTCTCTAGTGTGGCAACTATATTGCAATTGAATTTTTTCGCGAATCTGATGCGAAATTGAAATGTATGATTTCTCGTAACAAACAAACCTTTGAAGTTGTTTAAAAATAATTTTATTCGGTCAACACGATCCTTTTTAACTTAAGTTACGGCGAGTTAGCTAATAATTATTTATTTTTAGCCATGCAACTTTACAAAATATAGATAGCGCTACCGCCTAATTATAAAGATGAATTTCGTACAGTCTTATCAGAACAGGTCCCACGTAACCATGACAACCAAAATTGTAATTGTAATTCTAGCAGTATTATTCCCAATTCAATGACCCCACCTAAAAAACCGGTTAAAATAAAGAAATGGGTGAAATTAATGGCTTTATACACACCAGAAAACTATTGTAAATTAAATTAAATACTTTTCATTTCATTTTGATAAAACAATTTACAATAAAAAATAAGTTTAACGAATTGTCAAATCCAAAAAAAAACTTTATTTTACAATAAACCTGTTTTTACAGTTATTACGGTCAACTTCATATAACGAAAGTCAACTTGAATTCGATTAAAAAGTTTGAAAAAGTTGTTCAAATATCATAATAAATACGGTACACCGAAAATTATTACGTTTATCACGTAAGCGAAGAAACGGTCCATTTTTGGAACAATTGTACCTCGGCAATTCCCCCGAGGATAATTAGCAAACAGCAAAACATTCGGCATTCGTCGGGGCCGAAAAAGAAAAATAGGTAGTCTCCCTTCTGATGGGCACGAATTGCAATTCCTCGGAGCAGCGACCGTCGGTCTTATCGGCCATTCCGGGGCCATAAGCCGAGTTTCGGATTGGAACAATTTGTAGGAAAAGCTATATAGAGCGACAAAAATAGGAAAGCTTCCAGTCAGGGGGAAAAGCGTTTATAATAGGGAAGTTTAGAAGCCCGGAAAACGGCAACGGCTAGGAAATATTTATTTTTAGATCGGGTAGCCACGCGCTTATCGATAAAAGCTTACATTATTTTTATAATTTTAAGTCAGAATATATTTACATTTATTTAAAATTTTGTATTCATTTATTTTATATTTTTTCTTTTTTTAATCAGCTAGGCATATACCCAAAGCACCACCTTAGGCCTAAGTCATCAAGCGATTTTTGAAGCCTTTAATTCAGGTGGCCGGGTTACAATGCGTAGGAGGGTGGTGGCAAGCCCCGCAAGCCACGCGAGTCAACAGCTCCCTACACTTAATATTACCGTTAACCTCAACAAGTTATTATGGAAGGGGTGTTAGAGATAAGCGACGCCGCCTCTAACAATAGCCTTTAAACCTTATCGGGATTTAAGTTTTTTATGCTATGTACGAATATCTAATTTTATTTTGTCATTCCTCGCCTAATCATTAATAAATATGTTTCATTAAACTATTGCCTCGTTCCTCACTCTGCTGTAACAAGGGGAAGCAGAAGATTTCGGGGGAAAACCCCTCGAACCAGTAGGGTGAGAACTTGCAAACTCAACGCGGAAAGAGTTGTTCCGAGTTTTCACCCAGTGCCACGAGCTGGGATTGAACCCGGATCTTCTTGTTGCGAGGCCCCACCATTTAGGGAGAGTGACTATAATTATTCCAAGAAGAATAGGAAATTTCATAATTAAATGATATGTTATTTATGCTCTTATGTCACTTACACTATTATGTTATATATTCACATTCTTATTAGCATTATGATAAGCCACGTAATGATTATATGGTCTTTAACGAAACATACTATAATCTAGGAGTAACAAACACAGCACCTCACACAAGGAGAACGCAGCTAGTGTTGTGTACAAATTTCATTGGACAACCTTTACGCTGAACGTTTTACGGAAAGGGGGGGAAGACAATTTCCGAATTTTCCCTTTACGTTACTTATGCTCTTATCTTACTTATGGTCTTATGTTACTCATGCTCTTATCTTACTTATGGTCTTACGTCACTTATGCTCTTATGTTACTTATGTTCTTATGTGCCTTATTCTCTTATCTTACTTATGGTCTTACGTTATGATTATGCTCTTATCTTACTTATTGTCTTATGTTACTTATGGTCTTATGTTACCTATCTCTTATCCTACTTATGGTCTTACGTTACTTAAGCTCTTACGTTACTTATGCTCTTATCTTACTTATTGTCTTATGTTACTTATGGTCTTATGTTACTTATGGTCTTATGTTACCTATCTCTTATCCTACTTATGGTCTTACGTTACTTATGCTCTTACCTTACTTATGCTGTTATGGTATGGCATATTCGTAATATGATAAATATAATTTAACCGTACGTTTTTCTAAGGCTTAGATGGTTATTATTAATTTCATAATCATACGTTTGTCGTGATTCATAGTTGAAACAAATGATAAAACATTATTAAAAAATAATTAGATTGTGTATAAATAGATGACGACGGCGCTTAGCAAACCCCAACCGTCTTATGGGTCCGCGTGCAAGGTATCCGCTTAAACTCGAAAATGGCGTGTGAGAACACGTTCTCTGAGAAAAGTCGGAACAAAATCGTCGGGTTTACGGGCCGAATACGAAATGAGAGAAGAATATGTGATCTTATCCCGTTCGACACCAGTACTCGGATGGAGCAACTGTTTCCCGATGCGAGCAACGTCGCCCGAGGACCCGTGTTCAGCCCATTTTCCCCATTTCCCGCTCACAATCGCTTCTCAATATTTATACAGCCTCCAGAAATCATTCCCGACGACGTGCTTTTGAATTATTTGACTATTTTATTTCTTCAAAGAGTTTTTTCCGCTTAAGGGGGAAGACTCCAGTGGCCATTGTCTACTTTCGCGCTATTTCAAGCGGAACTCTTTTAATTTTGTATTTTAACTTATCAAATTAATATTTAAGTTAGTGCTCGGCATTCGATTAATTTTATCCATGAATAAAATAAGCTCGGCAATATTTAAATAATATTTATTTAAATAAACAATATTTGAATAAAAATTGTAAAATGTTTAAATAATCGAAAGTGAATAAGCCTATTAATTAAATAAAACCAACAAGTATTTAAATAAATACCACTTTTATTAAAATAAATGCTTGGTTGCGTAAAAAATATAATTAAATAAGTTAAAATGATATTCTTTTTACCAACGTTTTTTATATAAATCGGAAAATTTGTGGATAATGAATAAACAATTCCGAGCACTAATTTAAGTGTAGAACAGCCTCTTGTTTAGTGCTTAAAATAATTTTTACAATTTTAAATTTAAAAGTAATTAAGTTATTACGTTTTAATTCGGACCCCCGGAGCTAAACAAGTTGGGCAAGCACCCAAACTACCCTTTAGTTAGGACCTTATATCTCGTTAACTAATAATATTATAATTATCAAAATTATTTTAAGCACTAGAGGGAGGTTCAGCCTAATAAGAAAAATATAATTCAAATATGTAATTGTTAAAACAGAAACGTTCAGCTTGAACGAAAAAGAGGCTTTTACTGTATTCTTCCCCCTTAAGGTTGCAGGCGTTTTTGCCAGTGGTGTAGGAACGGGGGCTACCCTTACCCTTCTTCGAATTGGTAAGGGATGCCAAATGCTTGCGGGTGAGGCGCCTAAATAATATATGCAAAGGTAAACTTAAATGAAATTTACCTGTAGATTTAGTTGATTTAAATTTAATTTTACTCTAACAGCGTTTAGTTTCGTTTAAAGTAAATTTTGTCTCTGTTTTAGCCAAATTTCAAAGAAATTTTATATGACGCGAATTTTGAATGGCGCCCTTTTAGTATTGATAATAAGTTTCCTTATTGTTTCTGCAATATAATGCAACTCATGCTATCCAAAATGTTAACTTACTTGCGGTCTAGGTCAGGGTTCGATAAGCCGCCGATCTTGCGGCTTCGTAGGAAATCCTAATCTAACCTAAACTTTGCTCTGACATTCTGAATTTACTAATAAAAACCACTATGGTACTACAGTATTTTGAAAAACATTATTTTACCAAATAAAATATTTTCAGTATAATTTGAAAGTCACCGGATAAAAAATAAAATATATATTTGAATATATTTTTACGATTAAGGGGGCTAAAAATATCAATAATTAAACTGTACCCCCCATAATCCAAAACGTTCCTACGCACCTGGTTTCCGCATCTGGGTTTCGGTCACTTAAATAATCAAGTGTACAGATGGTAGGAATTCACTGGCGATCATTAGAACATTATGAGAAATCAATTAAAATGGCCAGTGGCCGATTAACTACTTCACCAGGCTTGTGCATTATTGGGGACATACCTGACATTGCATTAACCTCGTTGCGGATCCCCTTACCTTTTGCCAAGTACCGGGTCCTTAGGATTAAGCCTCTCAGCCTATTGGTTAATCAGCCACTGGAAATCGCAAACACAGAAAATCAAAGAAACGTTCAGGTAAATTAATGGAAATCAAGAGAAATATACTAAGAAATCACTGCAAATCAAATAAATATCCTGGGAAATAACTGCAACTCACCGACACATTTCAAGAAATCCATGTAATTTACCGAAATATTCTTAGAAATCACTGAAAGTAGCAGAAACATTCAGACAAATCTCTGTAAATCACCGAAACATTTAGGAAAATAACTTCAACTCCCCGAACTATTTCGGGAAATAATTTGAAATCAATGGAAATTTCAGAAACATTCTGAAAAATGAATGAATATTGCAGATGCATTCCAAGAAATCAATGTAAATTGCAGAAACATTCTGAAAAATGAATGAATATTGCAGATGCATTCCGAGAAATCAATGGAAATTGCAGAAACATTCTGAAAAATGAATGAATATTGCCGAAACATTCTGAGAAATCAAGGGAAATTTCAGAAATATTCTGAGAAATGAATGAATATTGCTAATGCATTCCGAGAAATCAAGGGAAATTGCAGAAAACTTTACAGTGAGCCCGGACTAGCGACGTGGGAATGTAGAACGCTAACCGATGGGCCGTGACTCCTTTTAACAAATAGACTATACTAAGTTTTGTCCACTTTTGACCGCTGATACTGGACAAACTATAGGAGCTAGGGAAAAATGGCAATGGACAATTTTGCTCCTTTGATCAAGCTTAACAACATGTTTCATTTCGAAAAAAATCTGTCGAAAGCCAAATCCCATAGAAGAAGTGCGATGTCCTTTCAGAAACATTCTGAAAAATGAATGAATATTGCAGATGCATTCTGAGAAATCAAAGGAAATTTCAGAAACATTCTGAGTAATAAAGGGAAATTGCAGAAACATTCTGAGAAATCAAGGGAAATTGCAGAAACATCTGAGAAATCAAGGAAAATTCCATAAACATTCTGAGAAATCAAAGGGAATTTCAGAAACATTCTGAGTAATAGAGGGAAATTGCAGAAACATTCTGAGAAATCAAGGGAAATTGCAGAAACATCTGAGAAATCAAGGAAAATTCCATAAACATTCTGAGAAATCAAAGGAAATTTCAGAAACATTCTGAGTAATAAAGGGAAATTGCAGAAACATTCTGAGAAATCAAGGGAAATTGCAGAAACATCTGAGAAATCAAGGAAAATTCCATAAACATTCTGAGAAATCGCCCATTTGAGCATTCCTGATGTAAACGAAATCTTATCGAGAACGTCGTTGTCACCTGTATTCCAAAATTGCAGTTCCATATTGTGAGTTTCCGGTAGCTCCTCGGAATGCATTGGTCAGGTTTTCATTTCTAAATGTCTTGGATGACAGCTTGGATGCCGAATATGTAGAGTGACACCTATCACAACGTCAAACCTTTCACAAGAATAACGACTTTAGAGGTCTATTTTTAAATCACCGAAAACTTACCAGATGACGATAGCAGTCTGAAACATAGAAATTTCAAATTATTGAAAATACTTTTTATTACGAATATTTCTGAGTTTAATTTTGGTTTATTGTTTATACAGAACCCGAATTTATAAACATCGTACGCCACCTAGACTCGTTTCGGTCGCGAATAGTTAATATTGACAGATTTGGTTAGCTGTACTATTAGTAAATATATAATCTTCTGGAAAGCAAATGAAAATAAACATAAATAAAAATCGATAACAGTGACGCGTGTGAAATCCGCTCACAATATATCTGTCGGCTTAGGAAAAACTCCGATTAGTTTAAACTATCTAGTTTGCATTTCAACCCATATCAACTGATCTATCGTAATTATTAGCTGGGTTCAGGTAACGCGACTGTTATCTGATGATCGTAAAATGTATGGTCCCTATAATAAAATCATGTGTATTGTAGGAAAGATCATCCATTTTACTTTTAAAGGAAATGTTTATAAGGTCATTCATCTTGAATATCACTTAAATTCCAGCCAATTGTAATAGTCTTTGTAAAAGTTTTGAAACCGTTACGATAAAGTTTTCATACGATAATTTCTATATCAATAGTTTAAAATTTTGGAGGTAAAAAGTCCAAATACGCAACTTCATTTCTAATTAAAAACGTGATACTTTGTTTTAAATAAGCCTTTTTAAGGTAAACCAATAACTTTTTAAGTAATTAAGAACGTACGTATTTACAGAAGTATGAAGTACTACCTTAATCAGCCTGAAAATCTGATTCCAATTAAAAAAACTATCTACTATTTTTATTTATAACAAATTAAAAAATATATAGATAAATTCAGCTTTAATTGCATGGACTAAATTAATTGTTAAAATTAGCTTTACTTTATTACGATGGTTTCGTTTAAAAGACGCTTTCAAATAGTAAATCATATTATACTCGAAATCACTGTTACCTTGTTCGACTTCCAGAGGAAATATAGATTAGATTAAATTTAATTCTGTAACTTTGGCTCTACAAAGATTAAAAATGATTAAGTGATCTGCCCCTCTGTATTTTCTTACAAATATTTTCCTACTTAAAAATTCAATTTCAAGTAACACCGTGACGTAAGTAAATCAACCCCCGCCATTCGTCATAACATCCGCTTCTACATTAAAAAGATCATGGCAACCCTGTAGCAACTAAGGACTAACGATTGGACAGCAAACTGATAATTTTTCTAGGTTAATTAACATGATGATTTTTTCGCGCGATCTTGAGTGCAAAGTCCGTAATTTGTGATATATTTTTTAATCTGTGGGTGCTCTTATTTGAAAATTGGGCCTTTCAAAACCGGAAGAGGACTAAGGCCATCTATTGAACAGGTAAACAAGTTACTCGGACGTTTATTAATGTTAAATACCGACCGCTTTAGTTGTCTCAGATAACATTGATTTCGAGTTCTCCGTTCTCAGTTGCCTAACTACGTTCTCGGTCTTTTAAACCGTTGAAAACAGACCCTGGGAACTAAACGCAATCCCTAAAAACAAAACGTCGTTTAAACACAGCCGGGAAACAAAAAGTAGAATAAAATAACAAAAATAAAAAAGGTTTGATATTTTTGAGGAGGAAGCGTTGGAAAAAAAAATAAAGTTGGCAGGGTCCATGGGCCAATGCACCCTATTTCGAGGCATAATATCAAACCCCGAAAACCGCCGCAACAAGCGGGCCAGCCTGGTGGTCCCCTTCCCCCCTGTTCTCATCGTAGGGTTTCTTCCGCTCGGATAAGATGGTCGAGAGGCTTAAAGACGACCCTAGCTCTCGAAACCCGCGGGTATATTCGCCGTAATAAGGGAAGTCGGCAAACGCGATCGAAGTCGAGAAGAAGGCGTCGAGTGGAAAAATCGCTCGAAGGGGGCCCGGCCTCCAAAAAAAGTAAAACTGTTTTCTCCCCGAGGTCCGAATTGGTGCCGCTAGAACGCTCTGATATTAAAGAAAAACCTTGTCCGCTTCTCTGGCTTGTCGAAATTGGCGAAGCCAACCTCCGCCGCGAATCTTTCCTCGAGGGACAACCGTATTTCGACACATTTTCCAGACGGTTTCCAAATGTCGTTTCATTGAGAAATATAAGGTACGAGGTTAAGGTAATGGAAAGGTTACGAAAGGGCTATGGTTTCTATGGGCGATATTTTTTGTTAAAGTTTTATCTTGGTTTAACCTCACTAACGTGTATCGGGATTTCGTGGCAAGAAATTTAATTTTTAATGCGCTCGGAAAATATTTGTGGATTTTCCAGTCAGGAATTGGATTTTCAAATAAAGGATGAAAAATATAAAATAGAGAATGGGAAATAATTTTCGTTGCATTTAATACGAGTTAATTTCAAAATAAATGAATTATAGGTAAAGATTAATCAAGAGAGATTTAAAATTATATTATTTCGCAATTGAAAATTCAAGTTTTTTTAACGAACTTTTTGTAACATTCAGGAATATTTAAATAAATGTATGAAACAGAAGATAAAATGATAAATCTATTTTAATACAAGTATAATAACTGATCAAATCAATTAAAAATAATGATATTTTTAAGTGATAAAGTTTTAAATTTTGAAAAAGATTTTTCTATTTTATGATATTGTACTATTTTATTTTCGAACTTTTAACTCAATTGAAATCAAACTTTTATCTCCATTTATTTCAAACTTTTAACTCCATTTATAACGAATTATTTAATTAAACGTTTTATTCAATTTATATCAAACTTTTATCTCCATTTATTTCAAACTTTTAACTCCATTTATAACGAATTATTTAATTAAACGTTTTATTCAATTTATATCAAACGTTTTATTCAATTTATATCAAACGTTTTACTAAATTTATATCAAACTTTAACTCAATTTATATCATTTTATAACTAACAGCTATATTTAATTACGGTTATGCTCGGAAAATATAATTATAGTTTTATTACTACCAGATCTTATCAATTAAAACTAATGCTAACCATTAAAGTCTGATCCTGATTGCGAATACTATCTTCTCTAAAAATGCTTTCGAAGAGTTATCGTTATTACTATGTGGAAAATTCCGAGAATATTTCCTTGATATTGTAATGTAAATGTGTTCGAGACGATTAAAATCATTCGGCAAACTACATCGTGAACCAATTTCCCCACGGATGAAATGCAACAATTAAAAATGAAAACAGAAAACTCGATTACCGTCATGTAAGGCAGAAATTCTCCAGAAAGCCCAACTCAACATCGTCACCTATACGCGGATAGTTCAGCTGACAATCCTAAAGAGGTCGTAATTACCCATTTATCCGCCCCTATCCTTGTACCCCTTAGGGTCTCACCATCTCCCTTTTGGACGGTGAAGATGAGAACGTCAATGATCTACATCTTCTTACTGACGCGTACGCGAATCACCTGCCGTTAGTTTCGAACGTATTACGAGATAACCACGATGAACCATCTACTAAAACAACCTGACACTCTAGACGTGATTTAAATAGTTCAAACTATACCCTCGTTCGTTAGCGTCGGATACGGTGCTAGATGAACCGAGACTCTTCCCCCTATCCCTGATCCTTGATGTCTCTTAGATGGGAAATTCATTAAAATGACTCCGGGAAAATGCGCCGTTTATCGATCGGGAAACGACGGAGATTCTAAATTATAATTATACCTTATACCTTAATAAACGAATTTTCGCAGCCAGCCCCATGCCCCCAACCCCGCCGCTGTGGGCTCATTATCTCCTAAATGTCATCGACGTTATCCAGTCTTTAGCGCTGTTGTTGGGGTCGGGTAGCGCCGTAACAAATAACTAGACGTCCTTCGCGTTAAGCGTTGTGTCCTCTGGATTTTAAATACGCTTCATTCTGAGATTGCCTCGCGTCATTTTCCAAATCTCAGCATCCACTCGAAATTAACTTTTAGAGGCCAATTACCAACAGCCAGTTCTGATGTCCGCTCTACCGCGTTACCCGGACGGAAATGATTTTAATTGGGACGCCAAGGACTGACTTTCCAGGTCGCCTGGTTACGCGGGTTATTTTATTTAAAGGGACATACAATCGTTTGGAATTTTGAAGTGGGAGCCATATAGTCGAAAAACAATTTTTATGGAATTAATAATATAATTATATAATAACACTATTATTTGTGGTTAAGATCAAAGTGTAGTATCTATGGGATTAGATCAAGGTGTAGTATCTTTGGGCTTAGATCAATGTGTAGTATCTATGGGATTAGATCAAGGTGTAGTATCTTTGGGCTTAGATCAATGTGTAGTATATTTTGGCTTTGATCAAATTTTAGGATCTTTTGGCTAAGATAAAAATGTAGTATAGTTTAGCTTAGACCAAAGTGCAGTATAGCTTAGCTTAGACCAAAGTGCAGTATAGTTTAGCTTAGATCAAAGTACAGTATCTTTCCACTTAAATAAAAGTTAGTATCTTTTGGCTGAGATCGGAGTGTAGTATCCATTGACTTGTCTTCCCCCCTCTTAAAGGGTCACAGAATCGTTTAAATTTTTGATGGGGGGCCTAAATAGTATAACAAAACAATTTTTATGAAATTAAATAATATAATTAAATACTGCTACTATGTTTCGGTTTAGATCAAAGTGTAGTATCTTTAAGCTTAGATCAAAGTGTAGTATATTTAAGCTTAGATCAAAGTGTAGTATATTTAAGCTTAGATCAAAGTGTAGTATATTTAAGCTTAGATCAAAGTGTAGTATATTTAAGCTTAGATCAAAGTGTAGTATCTTTTGTGTACGCCCTACTAAAGGGACACATAATCTTTTGAATTTTGGGGGTGGTAAAGCAATTTGTATGAAATTTAATAATATTATTCAATAATACCACTTTGGTTTGGCTAGAGCCAAATTGTAGTATCTTTTGGCTAAGATCAAAGTGTAGTATATTTTAGCTTAGATAATAGGGTAGTATCTTTTGGTTTAGATCAAAGTAGAGTATCTTTTGGCTTAGATCAAAGTAAATAATCTTTCGGATGAGATCAAAGTGTCGTATCTTTTAGCTAAGATCGAAGTGTAGTATCTTTTAGCATCCCCTCCTAAAGGGCCACATAATCGTTTGTGTTTTGAGAAGTGAAAATTCATGTCTGTGCCACGTGACGGAAGGGGTAAGACCCGCCTGAAATTTGTTTCAAATTTTTAAAACTATTCTGTCACCCTTTTTAACTAAATGTTGTAGTTTTAATGAGCTCCTCCCCTTAAGCACCTCGTAATAGCAAATCCGGCCAATCACATTGTTGGATTTTTTCAGAGCGCCTGCGGGAAACCGATATAATTCAAACGCTAGTGTTGCCCTGTAATATACCTTTTTAAATCATCGAAATCGATGATTCCGATACGGTACATGAATATTCAACTAAGTCATTATTCTAAGTTTCCGGTATGGATTTGGTTGGCGACCGGAAGCTACGAGAACCGATCAATTTTCCCGCCCATAATTGCCTATTTATCTGCAATGTGTTGTTCCAAAAGTCTATAAGATACTTCCTTAAGTATGACACTTTGTTTACTTCTTATGCAAAATGTTTACTGAGAGACAGTTACAGCCAAAGGTTTACTGAGAGACAGTTACAGCAAAATGTTTACTGAGAGACAGTTACAGCAAAATGTTTACTAAGAGACAGTTATAGCAAAATATTTACCAAGAGACAGTTATAGGTAAAGATTTAATAAAAAAAATTGACCAAGACCTGTGGGTCAAAAGCTAATTTTTATATTATAAAAATAATTGAATTTTATTTTTACACGTACATTTGTTTCCTCCGTGAAAATTTTTATTATAATAGCTACAGAAGACTCTCTAGCGCAGTGGGTCCGGAATGCCTGATCTTTAATGAATGGCGATTTCAACCTTGGAAATGGTGATCTCGACCTTCAAATTGAGGATCTTTTAAATTAGAAATTTTGGGCAGTCCTGTTCCAATGGGCGGTTTGGCTTTGAAGTCTCAAGGGAAAGGAGTGCGCAGTTTAAACCCCACCCAAAATGAAATCTTGGATACGCCTTTGGCGCTGTCGTTGAGAACGCCTCCGCGATGACGTCACAACCCGAATAACCTACTTACGGCTCGACATTAGACTAATGCTAGTTCGAAAGGATTTAACTAAGGAATGGATTAAGTTGGCCTTTAAGGATTTTTCCTTCCTGTCGGATTATGGATTTCCCATTAACTTGTAAAGGTTATTTCCAAGACCCTTGACCTTTTAACACGCCGGACGGGGAGTGGTTTTGAATTACTTATAATGCTAATTGAGTTCATTAAGGGAGCGTCTGCGAACGCTCAAGTCCAAGCCGACTTAAGAATAGCGTTTGGTCATCTCCAGTCTAGCCTATACTTCGGGCTCCGACACTTATTTTTCCAAGTCTTAAAAGACTCCGCCCGAAACTTCTTATTTAATCCCAAAGGCCTCTTAAGCCTTTGAACTCTCGGAAACTCCTGAAAGGGGATCAAATATAAATAATACTTGGGTATAAAAGTTTCTTTCCAAAATATTTTAACTTTGAAAGCGAGTTTTAATGAAGCCCCCTGGGTGGCGTTAGCAACCGGTCTCTCAGAAATACGTTTACCGATATAGTTTTATATAATTTTAAAGAAGGTATACTACAAACATAAGTTTATAATTGTAAGTGCCTTTTTACTTTATCTTTGGCTCGGTGGATTTGCTCTGAAACCGCCATCTAAATCCTGACATTTCAAACATTCAGTTTTTAAAATTTCAACTTATCTCCAGTTAATTTTAATTACCGTAAAACATCTCTGGCTCCCTGGAAAGGCGCTTGGTAGCAACGGCAACAGAAGACAGATCAGATAATCTCTACGTCATGCCAATAAAAAAGAAATCTGAAATTATACGTTGATCAATATATTTTTTAAAGTATATACTGAAATAAGCGAATAATTGTGTTAATACTCTAATTTCCACGTGTGAAATTTTACTGACTTTTTCTAGAATAACCAGACATTTTTGATGGATTTCAGACTTAGTCCACTGACAAAGGAGAGTACCCGAGGTGTTTATTACCGATTTTATTCAAAGTCCGGCGTAATGTAGACCTATATGAGATCTGAAATTTCCCAAAATGAAACGTTGCACTACCCATTCGATTTGTTATGTTTTTGACCACTCTAAACAAAAATAAGATTTTGTTCCTTATTTTACCCAAAAATTGTTACAATTTTACCCCAAAAATGTTCCAATTTACCCAAACTTGAGGAAATTTGGTCTAAATTATCCATTTCGTGATTTTAAAATTAAAAAAAAAATTCGTAGTAAGGATCGTGTAAAACCGAGAAAATGCCATGCTTTTTTAAATGGAGATTTTTTTGTGTTAAGTGGTCCAAATCATTTTCGGTTACCATGGCAAATCGAATGGGTAGTGCAAAGTTTCCTTTTGGGAAATTTCATATCTCATATAAGTCTACATTACGCCCGACTTTGAACAAAATCGGCCATAAACACCTCGGGTACTCTCCTTGTTAGCGCTCTTTGCCTCGTCGTCACAGTGAGTTGACTAAGGCGTAGGACCTGCGCGTGATCAATTATTTTCAAATGGCGTATTTTGCTGATTAGAGGCGAAGATCTTTCGCTGTATGACATCAATTCTACGTCCCTCCATTCTAAGCTATCAGCGATAATGTATTCTTGACAATATAAATCGAATACAAAAAGGTATATTATAATAAGAGACCATAGACTTTCCAGTATTATGCAATACGCCATTATTAAAATTGTAAATCAAATTTTATTCAAAAGTTATATACAGGGTGTTTCAAATGGTTATGACATTTTTTTAAGGAGTTGTAGGGGATGAGTTGAGAAGTATGCCTGTTTTTTCCCATTTTCCTACGATGAGTTAAAAGAACGCCAGAGAGCTTCAAAGTGTGGCCTACTAGCCCCTGGAAGTAGGCTGCAACAAGCGCAAAACCCAGCAGCAGGGACTTTAAATACTGTTTGTATTTCTCTGCTGATTGGTTTTGCGCTTGTTGGAGCCTACTTCCAGAGGCTAGTTGGCCGCACTTTGAAGCTCTCTGGCGTTCTTTTAACTCATTTTCATTTTTATTTGGGTATTAAACGTTCATTTTTATTTGGGTATTAAACGTTCATTTTTATTTGGGTATTAAACGTTCATTTTTATTTGGGTATTAAACGTTCATTTTTATTTGGGTATTAAACGTTCATTTTTATTTGGGTATTAAACGTTCATTTTTATTTGGGTATTAAACGTTCGTTTACCCAATTGACTAGAATTTGTTTAGTTTCACGTATGTTCAGGGGCTAGTAGGCCGCACTTTGAAGCTCTCTCGCACTCTTTTAACTCATCGTAGGAAAATGGGAAAAAACGGGCATATTTCTCAGCTCACCCCCTACAACTCCTCAAAATTTTTGCATAACCTTTTGAAACTCCCTGTATATATTATAATTAATAATATTATAATTATAAATCGTCTGATCCAAATTTCGATCACAGTCAGGTTTTTTTTTACTAACTGACACACTTACGGAACGTAATACAAGACGAGTGTGAGCATAAGTATTTAATATTGATACATAAGTGTGACACTTCCTATTCTTCACATGCAAAAGTTTTACTGAGAGCTATTCGCAAAACAAACTTAATTACGGGCTTTTTCACGTTTCGCGTCCGCTTGCTAACGCGTCACACGTAACCTTTGACAGCGCCTCGCTAGGGGGAGATTTTCGTATGGTGATGACGTCACTCCATTACTAGCTCTCAGTAAAATATTCCCCAAAGTGACCAACTTATGGAACAATATTATAGACTTATGGTGTGAGTAATAATAAAATATAGTGACATTACCAATAAATCATAGCTTCTCCTTTGGCGTTTTATCAAAGAGGTTAAGTAAATCCATATAGACTGTAGAATGTATTTATAGTTTGACGAAAAGTCTTTATAAGCTACGCGAAATCCTAGACGTTCCCGTTTACAAAATTCATCGCTTAACCTCCGTATTAGGCCTGAACCTAATTATACTTTTGGTGTTTTGTTTGAGAGAAGAAAATTGGGAATATAATTGGAAATAGCGAGTCTCAGACGCGACTGGAATGCGCCACCTTTTGGCTACTTTCTATTTCGATTCTTACGCCCTCTATGATTGCTATTTTTTTCCTCTCTAACTCCTTAAAGTTGTTTTGAGAAAAAAATAAATTATAGGGGCCTTACGCGCCTATAAGACTATTTCTATCAGCTTCTAAATGGTGGCTGAAAACGGTTTTAAGTGGGCCAATCTAAATTCGCTGATGCTCTTTTACAGCTAACCCTTCCCACTTCGATTACCCCAATTTCTTCTTCCCAGAAATAATCAGCTTAACTTTTCTCGCTAGGTTCTTATGGCCTTTTTTTGGCGGAGTAAAACCCTAAAATGTGACCACAACTGCAATTGGATAGTTCAGATTCGTTTTTTTAAAGTTTTGAAGTTTTTTTTCTATCAACCTCGTTCAATTCGTGATCTTTTGTGGTTTCTCGATTCCACGAGTAGAAAAGTTTAATTTTAAACTTTCGTTTAGTTTTGGGATTTGTTAACTGTGACCGTTCTGGGTTCGATCCCAGCTTGGTTCACAGGGTGAAACTCTTTCCGCATTGAGATTGTAAGCTATCTCCCTGCTGGTTAGATGGTGTCTTCGTTCCATAAAAACTTTCTGAGGTTAATAGTAAGTGTAGGGTGTAGAAAATTATAACGTGTCACTTAATTGGATAATGTACAAGTAAATGTATTGTATCATATTCTTAGTATTTGTACGCGCAGTAAATAAAATTAATGTATATGTATTGTATATAAAAAAAAGACTGCCTTTTATTACGCGAGCAAGCGCGCTCCTCGTGATATGTAACGAGTCAGTCTCGATGTACGTTTTGAATAGATCTTAAAAGAAATTGATTTGAAAAAATTCAACGGTTATATTGTGTAAATTGGCGCGTGCTTGCTCGGAAGGGATAATCTTATTGGCTAAGACAAATGCGGATAAATATTGCTAAGCCCACGTGATTCTATTTTATTATCAGAATAAATAATTACACGTGCTACGAAAAAATGCGTGAATCTCGATGATATCGCCCGTTTTTAATTTAAAAACCCTTCCTTTTGACGGTTTTTATTTTGGAGCGAATAATTTCTTTTAGCGTCTATTGAAAAGTTGTTTCAAAAAGAGGAGTCTTATCGAAATTAAAAATAACAGTTTATAACGGAAATTTGGCAGATTTATTTTCACCATAACGGCTTGTCTGAGTAAATCGGGATCCATGGATGGTTTTATACTAAAATTTCGACGTATTATCGCGTAGCTAATATACTGTTTCAGTCCGGAATATTAGCTCGACATTCGCTCTCCCCAACGAACCCAACATAGGAAAAGAAAACAGTCCACCAAAGGAATCTGATTTCCATACTTCGGCACTCCCCCCTCCTCCAATTTTCTTTATAGGGAGCTGTTAGTTCGCGTGGTTTATGACGCGGGGTTGGCAAGAACTAGGGGTACGTTCAGTAACGCGAATCTGGGAAAAATCAGTTTTTACTTGATGTTTGCCTGATGACCGCTCATCGTCATAGTGACGTAGGAAGTTACTGAACGGTGTTATTTTAGTCAGCACTGTTTTTAAAGATCGCGGCTATAAATGTTAACACCGACGCGTTTGACGTCAAGTCATCAAAAAAACCTTCTCGCCGAGATGGTTTTTTTGATGAGCATCGGATGCCCATCGTGACGTCAAATCGGAAACGTGAAAAATCGTACAGTAACAAAATGTTGGCATCGATTACTCAGCGATGTTTTTGATGAGCGTTACTGAACGTACCCTAGGGTTGGCCGATATCGTAATTTAACCGATTCCGATACCGATACCGATTTCATGTTTCAACCGATACCAATACCGATTTTTTTACCGATATGGCAAATCGGTACCGATACCGATTTTTACCGATACCGATTTTCTACCGATTTCCACCGATACCGATTTTTTGCCGATTAATAATTAATACCGAAAAAACATGTTAAAATTAATTTAATTTTTTGAACTTCAAACGGTCAAGGTTAGTGGCGCCATCTACCAGGACTTTAAGAACATCTGTTTTAAATAATCGTAAAAAAAATCGGGTAAAATCGGTATTTTAGACGCGAACCGATTAATCGGGAAAATCGCGATATCGGTGACCGATACCGATTTTATATCGTTTTGGGCCCAACACTAAGCCAAGAACCCGCCAGACTGATTTAATCCACCCTGGTGTAAGCCGGATTTAACTACCGAAAAAATCCATGATTAAAACCACCTTTTTTTTATTAAAAAAATTGAGAAATGAATGAATTATCAATATTGAAAAAACTAAAACTTAACCTTCACTTTTTGTCGCAAGTAATGACAGCTAGATATAAGCAATTAGGGGATCTTAAAATTCGTTTTGCGCGTGAAAATACGCTGCCATGTTAGGGTATAAAAGCGGGTAAATAAGCCTGCTATACCTCACAATGTAAAGGTAGTGTCACGCGCAAAAACGTCATTTTGAAATAGGGCAATTTAAGCATTTTCGAAGTAAGCAAATTGAGCATTTTATTATTAATGGTTTTAACCAGTTTAAGCCACCGGTTACAACAGGTTTTAACTTAAAAAAGTCGGTTTTTTGCCAACCCTGTTATGAAGGGCTTGCCACTACCCTCATACGCAATTTAACCCGGTAATTGGGCTCACATTTTGACTTAAGCTTGTGCGGTTCCTTGGGTATTAGCTTAGCTGGTTAATATTATTATCATTTTACGCAAGATGGCTCCGAGTGATTTAGCTGAGACACTACAATTTAGAGAAATTGTATCGGATTCCTGAAATTTCAATCATTCGGTCATTTAAAATTTATTATTTCCGGTTAAATTTAATTTAAGATAATCACTAAATCATTAAAGATAATAGGTATTTGGCAGCATGACGTAAATAATACGTCACCCATGCTTTATCGTATTGGAATAAAAATCATACCAGCATGACGGCCATAGCCAAAGGTACGGCGTGACGTCATGCTACCCCTGGGACTCTTGGGAAAGGCAGTTGGGGCAAGACAACGAGGTGGTAGCCGCTAGGAGCAACAAACACAAGGAGAACGCAGCTAGCCTTTAAACACGCTAACGCAGTTAGAAGTTTCTTTTAAACCAAGGAATACCTCTGCGTATTGTTCCATGCCAGAGTGACTGAGAAAAATCATATCACCTCGGGCAGGAATCGTCCCAACGCCACTACCATTGGACTACCGAGGCCAAGAAGCGTCTAGCCAATGAAAACTGTACACAAGAAAATCCACGACTTTTAACGGGTTGCGTTCTCCTTGTGTGGGGTGCTGTGTTTGTTGCTCCTAGGTCTAACCAATGAAAAATGTACACAAGAGAATGGACGACTTTTGACGGGTTGCGTTCTCCTTGTGTTGGGTGCTGTGTTTGTTGCTCCTAGATGGCAGCGGCAGCCGGAGAGATCAGAAAATCCTTACGGCACGTGTAAAACATTCAGGATGCCATAAAAATTAATAATTTTCTCAAACCCACGCCTAGAAAATTTATTAAGGAAATTTGTATAGACGTAGCTTCATTGTGCACAATGTACACACAGCTACAAGTTTCCCGTTCACGTTTTCTAGTCCGGGCTTAACCCGTCTATTAACTATTAAAGTTAAAAAAACTAACATACCAACATAGCGTCCTCCTGTCCAAAACCGGAAATTGGTCGTACTTTCCTCTAAGTCCGCTAAGCGGATTAGCATTAATTAATAACTGAAACAGCTAGACAGCTTAAGAAATGAAGAATGTAGTTATTTAAACTTAGGGAGTGTAGGGAGCTGTTGGCTTGCCGCAACCCTCTTACGAAATTATTGGCTTTAAAAGTCGCTTGATGACTTAGGCCTAAGGTGGTGCCTTGGGTATTAGCCTAGCTGATTAATATTATTATTATTATTATTTAACCGGTTACCTGAATTAAAGCAGGGAGCACTGAACCATGGACAGTAAATTAAGAGGACAGGTTTTCGATACCCTTCCACAGTGCATTTTATTTCTCCCCGCGTATCAATCAGCTCGAGAGACTCCGAGGGAGTCTTGCAAGGTCGCTTGTACCACGTGATCTTAAAATTTCAAAATCTCAATCTAATGCGGTTGATATTGTTACGTAATTTTTTGCGCTTTATATTTTCTTTAATTTTGGTTTTTTAATTCAATAAAAACTATCAACTGATATTTAGTATATCATATTTAATCTATAAAAACGTGAAAAAATACCTTTTGGCGTAAAAATGTACTTCGTGTTTATCTTTTTTCTTTTTTCGAACAGTATCATCCACTCTTAGCGATACTTGTTTTTTTCAAATAACCTTGGCAGACTCCCTTAGTGTGATCGGTTTACGGGGGCTAAAAAACAGGCTTTTTACCGATCCTCTAAAATCTACTATCCATGACTGAACCCCTGGAGAGGTCCTGTTGGGTAGAATTGCTGTGAAACCGGCGATAGAAAGTTACCTCCTGCATCCCCCAAATTATCTTCCCCCGTTTTCCTGGTATAGGGACGGAAATCCTAAATGCGCATGCTTGTAACGTCATCATTGTAGCTCCGTTAAAAGGGTAAAGGGTTAATCCATTTTTGACACTTTTCTAGATATCTTTTCGGGTTAGGAAAAATACCACTCGTTCACCCTCGTATCTAGAATTACTTTCACATTCCTTAAAACAGCATTTTTTATGAAAAACCATTTTTAAACTTGCCACCGTCAGGGAGCACACCGTTTAAAAAGATTTCCGTAAGCCTCGCTCGTCTTGAATATTCTGTGGCACATGCGCAGTTTCCACCTATGTCCCTGAAAACAAGGAGGGGGAAAAGAATTTTGGGGAAATTATAGAACTATCCCACCCGTTAGCTTCTACCCAACAGGACCTCTCCAGGGGTTTAGTGCTCCCTGATTAAAGGCAATAAAAGTTGCTAGGTGACTTTTACACTACGGTGGTACCTTGGGTATTAGCCTAGCTGATGACGATTTTTTTAAAAGATAGATTTGGTTTTCGTTGTTTAAAATGTCTAATTATTCTTACAAGTAAACAAACATTTATTTTTACGAGATTGCGCCAATAAGATTAATAATAGGAGGTTATTATACTGGAAATAAAAGTGTACACATTTATTGGACCCTGTGTGTTGTATAATCTAGAGCAATTTCATTTGATTTTCAAAAACCACCGACTTCGCTAAACGCGTTTTTAAGCTACCAATTATCGACTCAAATTTAATATTCGAGGGTAAAAATTTCCAGTCATTAACAATCTTATTTGTGAAAACTGTTGTCGATTTGCAGTGCATTCACGTTTTGGTGCGAAGGTAATAAAAACATTATTTGCATAAAACAACATCTAACGAAAATTTATGTAAAAATTACAAACAACAGCTCAAAATTCGTTATAAAAAACAAAATTCGATATAAAATATATTGAAAAATAAAATATAATAAAATATTTTCAAATGTGTACGTTTCAAACTGCTGGCGCCATCTGGTAAGCATTCGGGTATTTACAAATCGACCTTTAATGGCATTAACCCTATCAAAGAATCTTCTCCCATGTGAAACATGTATCGGTTTATTATACACACATTCATTTTTAGTGAACTTCTTCAAACGGATAAAGATTTCGAACATTTTATAGTGATGGCAATAAAGGTGCGTCGTCAGCAATTTTATCGAAACATTTAAGTCTAAAATTCCAACGTTTGGATTATATCTCTCGAACGGGTGAGATCGGCACCCTATTTTAAATTACACGGTCATTTTCTCCCGTTAAAAGTTCGCAGTCTGTTGTGTAGAGGGCGTGTCGACGTCACCGACCTTTAAACGTAGCGGTATCCGCTAAATCGCGAAGAATAGAAGGGGGGGGGGTTGAAAGCGGGGTCGATGTGTTCAGCTCCTGGGCGGTGATTTTCTCCGTCTGACAGGGTCATTAGAGCTGGCTTAACAATCATTCGAACAGCTGCGCGGGCTCTAGATGGCGCTGTAAGGGAGAACGGAGCGGGGGCAATTTGGCCTAACTGCTTCGTTGCTATACACCGGGCCAAGATTTGGAATCCTTTCCAGCGCTGGTTGGGATCTCGTCCCTCGGGACCCTATTAGGCAGAGATCGAGAGGTTTTCTAAGAAAACTGATTCTTCGTCGGGGCCCCCACGGTTGGAGACACTCGATAGGGCCAAATAAAACAAGCCATCCACCCGCTGTCGCCTTGCTAGGACCAACGCGATGGTTGTCCTCCTTTGAAGAAAACGGAACGCTGATGGATCGAAGCGGGACATTTACGCGGCTATACTGTCCGAGCAAAACCCCAATACGATACTTGGCTAAATCGCCGTCCCTTCTTACTCGTACTCGTATATAGTCGGTGACGAGGCTTAGCGACCGCTTTCTGTCAGTGCAAAGGCTTCACCTTCTCCGCTACCAGCTTTATATCGAACCGAACGTCTTGTCTCGGGGTTAGAGCTCTCTATAGTTTAAAGATATTGCCATCTGATCCGTGAGGCAGCGATCCAATTTTTCCCACGCCCCCCAGACTGTTGTAAACTTTTACGAAACAAAACCCAAATGCGTCTCTGTTGGGAGATAACAGTTGTAAAATGCGAAATACTTCGTAATATCGCGATGCTCGATTCTTAGCGCCGGCTGGTGGTCATATTGCTCGGTTCGATAGCGGCTTGTAGATACGGGCCTAGTCATTTAAGATGTAATACATGGAGAAAGTTGAAGAGTACCGGAACAATTCTCAACCACAAGTGAAGGAAAGGCAGCCACGGCTTAGGCAAAGATAATATTGACCTCGTACCCTAGATTCGAAATCACTGCCTCGAATGTACTCAATAGCGTTTCCCCACTTCTTGCTGGAACTCCGAACAAATTAGCTTCATGGTTACCATGTTAACCAACTTTAGATAGCGTATTACCGCAACCGATGAAAAATCTACAGGAAATGATAACAGGGATAGTAAAAAAAAAATCCTCCTAAGGGCCCAATAAAATAGGGGGTCCACTAGGGCTGTGCGATTAGTGGTTTTAGGCAATTGAGTCTATTATCGAGTATAAAATTTTATTTCATCGAGTATTCGAGTCGAGTAATATTGAAATAATCGAGTACTTGATTAAGTGGAAACTTTCTTTTATTCGAGTCGAGTAACTAAAACAAAACTCGAGTCGGGTTATCGAGTACTTGATTTGTATTCAAGTAATTATGAAATTAAATTTAAAAGGAGTATAAAGTAACTTTCAATGCTGAAAAAATTTTCCTTTAATTGAAATGAACCGCAGTTTCGTCAACTTTGTAGGTACCATTTATTGCCCCCCCAAAAATTGTAAAACCCCCTCTTTGAACTTTGAAGCAACGAGGATAGAAAAAACAAATACTCGAAGAGTTTAGGGGGCAGCTTATTCGAGTAATCGGTACCCGAATATGCAATATTTTTGGTACTCGTTAATCGACGAGTATTCTCCAATGACTTATTCGAGGTCGAGCTCGAGTACCCGACCTCAAAAAGACCGAGTACTCGATGATGTTCGAGTACTCGCACAGCCGTAGGGACCACCTATACTTGTTATACTTAACACAAAATAAGCTCGCCAACGCTAAGAGAAGGAGATCGACTGCTTTCTTAAATTAATTCGTCAAATATACCTACAAAATATTTAATTTACTATAATGAAGGTGTGCAATAACAATATTTTAATTTAGTTTTGTTCAATGAAAAGGATTTAAACGAATTTTTTTGTATTTAAACATTTGGAGCTAAGCCTCGGTCACAATAATCGTTTGTTCTTCAAAACTTAGCCAACAAAAGCTTTTGTTTGGCCAACGTGTTTGCGATCACACGGAGCAATTCGACAATCGTGTAGCGAAAATGTTGTCTCGTGTGAAAACTAGTGCTCCAACGGCCAAGTGATCAAGTTCATCAGATCGTAATTTTGAGTAATCTGAAGATAATCAGTTAATCAGATCAGATTAATTCGTTATGTCCGCCTAATCAGTAATCTGATCTCAAATTGTATCTGATTCATTATCACATTCAGTTGAATGGCTATCTGACTTGTGAAAAGCAAATTAAAATAAACAGTAATAAAAATTTCGTAAATAATTTATTCGGTGATTTGTAAAATCGAAATCTGAAATCTGCCTAGATTTTATCTGTAGACCAAGAACGTGGGATCCTTATTTTTTGGGGGGACCCCTTAGAAGGATATTAGGGCTCTTTTAATATCCTAAAGCTGTTTCTTCCACAATAAATCAATTTCTAATGTATATCAGTGGAATTTTAACAATTTAAATTTAGCCACCAAATGATTTAAAAAAAAATTGGGCCACCTTTCGTAGGATTAAAAATTCCAGGTAATAATAATAATCAGCAAGGCTAATACCCAAGGCACCACCCTAGACTCAAGTCATCTAGCGACTTTTAATTCTTCATGCTGTTGGCTCGCATGGCACCTATTAGAACGCAGCCAGCCTTTAAACACGCTAACGCAGTGTTGTGTACAAATTTCATTGGACGAACCTTCCCCTTCCAACGGCGCTAAAGCGTCTAACCAATGAAAATTGTACACAAGAAAATAGACGGGTTGTGTTCTCCTTGTGTGGGGTGCTGTGTTTGTTGCTCCTAGCGTACACTAACTACTTGTATTACCGTTAACCTCTACAAGTTTTTAAGAACTCGGGGGAAACCCCCTTTAACTAGCGAGGAGATAACTTAAGATATTAAAATTGTTTATAAAGAAATGGATTCATGCATATAATAAAAGTGTCTTTCTAATAACTTGCAAACTGTCTCTAACATGATTTGGTTCCCGCGCATGGATTGAAATGGGGAATAATTAGGGGTGTTTCCATTATGATTTGGAGTGTGTCTCTTTGGTTCCTTCGAGAGGGGAGAATAATTGTTTCGCCGCTGAGGCGCTGCCTGCGTGTTATTCTGATGAGACATTGATGGACGAGCTCTTGTCTGACGGATGTAAATTTAACCCTGGCCTGATTGATAGACCCTTACTTGGCCCGATACTTTGTTATTTGCTCTTCCATTGCCTATAGTTATTCATATGTACAATGTACAGCACGCCGTTATCATTTTTATATTCTAGTAGTACGAGACATTTGGTAGCTCGCTAAGCTATTATTAAGCTACAAAATTTCACTAATTTCTTTTTGAAATTGCTCCATTTTCCAAGTGAAAAATGATTTTTGTCGCCGGAATAAACGATTTTCTTAAACGAACACTCATTAACACTTCAGTTCGATAGACCTATCGGTGAAATTATATATATTTTTTAAAATTACTATTTATTATCAAATTGTGATAAAATTTATTTTATTTTATAAAATGTATGCTTATTCCCAAGTTTCGTTAAATTTGAAAACATATATTATTAACAAAATTACTATTTATTCCCAAATTTCGTTAAATTTTAAATTATATTTTTTTAACAAAATTACTATTTATTCCCAAATTTCGTTAAATTTTAAATTATATTTTTTTTTACAAAATTACTATTTATTCCCTAGTTTCGTTAAATGAAAATATATATTTTTTACAAAATTACTATTTATTCCCAAATTTCGTTAAATTTTAAATTATATTTTTTTTTACAAAATTACAATTTATTCCCAAATTTCGTAAAATTTTAAATTATATTTTTATTACAAAATTACTATATATTCCCTAGTTTCGGTAAATAAAAATATATCTTTTTTACCAAAGTACTATTTATTTAAAAATTTCGTTAAATTTGAAATTATATTTTTTACAAAATTACTATTTATTCCCAAATTTCGTTAATTTTGAAATTATATTTTTTTAACAAAATTACTATTCATACCTAAATTTCGTTAAGTTGGAATTTGTTTCTTTATTTTAATTAACATACATTGTAAAATTTTTCGTAGACTTTATTTCCCACTAAAACATAGACATTGTATTTTATTTGTTAACTTCGCTTGGCAAATCTTTCGGCACTAATTTATATAGGCAGGAAATTAGCGATATGAAAAGTAGGATTATGGTAGATAAGACCCGTGTAACGACGCAAATGGACCTTGGCGTTTCATGATAACCACTTTTAAACATTTTTAAAACTAAAAATGTATTTATATATACTTAGGTATGTTTGGTATGTTGAGACGGGGCAGTGGCGCACTCAGGATTTTTCCGGGGGGGGGGGGAAGTGGCTGACGTATTTTTTGACGTCACTATGTTTACTTAACAAACAACAACTTGAGAGGGGAGGGCTATCGTAGGCGGGGCCAAAGCCGTCAGAGCGATCTTACCATACGCGATACGGCAGGATAAGCATTCCAAGTATAGGTATGGATTCCTGACTAAGCTTATAGAGTACTATTAGCTTGTCGTCACGCAAGGTCACCCTTGCTTTTTACCATAAAGAAACAAGTCGGTCAAGCCCGTAATATTACCTCTCCTCGGAGGATATATCCAGGTGTCGTCACACACCACTATAACTGTATTTATTAACTATTATGCTTACGATGAGTGTCTTATTTGCAGTTTAGCTAAGGAGGTATCGTTGGTTCTGTGGTAATTAAAGCGCTCAACTGCCTCACTGAACGACCAGGGTTCAAAACCTGGGTGGCGCATTTGTTTTTAATCAATAGAGAAATCGCTAAATTAGAATTTCTTCGATGTAATAATTTAAATCTTACACGGAACCTTGTTCTATATCAATTAAACCAAAATTTCGTACTCTATTAAATACGCTTCCGATAAAGCTGAAGGTCTAATTTTCGATGAAGCGTAATGAGTGTCGGTGGTTCTGTGGTAGAACGTCCGCCTGTCAAACAGGCGGTCTCAGGTTCAAATCCCGCCCGATGCGATCGCAAATTGATACTAAGACGAATACCGTGAACAATTGGTGGAAACCCTGCCATAACACTCAGCACTCGGTCCGTCCCAAAAGTCGATAAGAAGGAGTTGGAAAAACACACCCATGACAACCGGCGCGACGGTAGGCGTTAACGAAAAAAAAACTCAACGCAATCACAAATTTATCCGTTAACGCTTACCGTCACACGGTGGTTTTGCCAACATTTAAACTAATAAAACGGTTATTCGACTGCGTACGCAGTGAGCCAAGAAACTGCGTACGCAGTGATTACCCTTTGCCCCGAAAATGCGAACGCGTTCGCAGGCCTGACAGACAGACCCACAGACAGATACGGTGGTTGTATAACCCCTCCTAGGGTACAAAGTCCCCTCGGAGAGGTAAAAACGCACATAAAATGGCGGCCATGATCAAAGTTACGAACTGATATTATTCTGTTATTATTATAATTAATACCATTTAACGTGTGCGCGAGAAGGGAAGTAGTGCTATGCTATTAATTATACAACCTCATTAGAAATAAATTTTTTGACTGAATATGTTTGAAACGGATGGAAAAATCTGTTTCTAAAATAAGCGAACAGTGTATATTCGAACCGAATATCGATCGATATTGGGGGACCTATGACGATTTTTGAAGAATATTTTTTAAGAACCATATTTTTGTAGAATTAAAGTTCTTCACCGAGTTTTAGTTCAATTTACTGTCGTTCGTCTAAATGTTTATGGGATATGATAATTAAACCGTAAGCAGTTTTCCACTTAAAAGAAAGCTAGGTTTTCAATGGCCCTTGAATAGTGAAAAAAATGGGTTTATGGGAATTTCAATCTAGTCGCTTTAAAAGTTCAGTCTTCGTATCTTTTGCATATTTCCTTAGAAGTCCAATCGAAAGAAGTACAACGTTGTTTCCCAATTGAAGCAACACAAACTCCCTGTTGTAGGAAACTGATCGCTACACCCTGTACAGTTAGTTAGTTAGTTGAAATTCTCATCGCGCATTAAGGTCAAATGGAAACGGGCTAAAAGCATGCCATTCTCCCAGCACTAGACTCTCTTTAAAACTCAAGGAATGGGATAAGGGAGCCATTGTTACAAATACTCCGGCAATTAGGACTACTCTCAACCGAGGTTAACCTTCTCGATATGCTCGATTTGATCTGGGCGGCTTCTGAAGTGCGCTTTGAGTGCGGCTTTGAGCCTCCGAAAGCTGATTATACCTCGAGCTTAAACCTAGTTCTACGGAAAAATGATTTCGGTTTTTGTTCGAGGCGCTGTTAGCGGGCTTTCCTTGATGGCCCCGTTTTAGGTTAATTAAGGAACCTTTTCTCTAATGAAGTTTTCCCTCGGTTTTGGCGTTAAGGGAGATCCTTCAGCCCTCATTAGTCACCTTTCGAGCTCACCCCATCTAGTGGCGAACCCGCTAAATTGGAATCGCGGCCGAAATGATTCTACTTACACATTTTTCACCGCGCACTCCCGGTTGTTGGGTATCTCCACTAGTCAAAATATTTTTAAGTCTAGACGAGTTTATTTATTAGCAAAGGCTTTCATTTGTTACGTGGTGTATTCTAATAGTTTTGAGACTTTTAAAGGGGTTTTCCACGAGTTCTTCGGTTTCCTCTTTCCATAAAAAGCTGTTTGGCTCGCGTGGCATGAACTACTCTTTCCGCGTTGAGTTGGCAAGTTCTCTCCCCGCTGGTTTAAGGGGTTTCCCCCGAGTTCTTTGGTTTTCCCCTTCCGTAAACACTTGTGGCATGAAGGGCTTGCCACCACCGTCCTACGCATTGCAACCGGCCACCCGTTTAAAGGCATTAAAAGGTCGCTCGATGACTCGGGCCTAAGGTGTTGTCTTGGTCTAGCTGATTATTATTATTGGTACCATGAATTTTAAATCCTACGAAAGGTGGACAATTTTTTTAAATCATTTGGTGGATATATTTCAATTATTATTATTATGTTGATATTATGATAGGATGTTTTTTTAAATAAAATTACAGAGAATTAGGTACTTTAGAAATTTTAAAAATGTCGGAAGCAAAATCATGGTCTACAACCTTGAAATATATTTTATTTGAAACAATTTTTTTTCTCATAATAATGATCATTTAGTCTAATACTCAAGACAGCACCGTAGACCCGAGTCCAATAGCTACATTTAATGCCTTTAATTCAGGTGGCCGGGTTACACTGCGTAGGAGGATGGTAGCGAGTCTATACAAATTTCCTTAATAAATTTTCTAGGCGTGGATTTGAGAAAATTATCAATTTTTATGGCATCCTGAATGTTTTACACGTGCCGTAAGGATTTTCTGATCTCTCCGGCTGCCGCTGCCATCTAGGAGCAACAAACACAACACCCCACACAAGGAGAACGCAACCCGTCAAAAGTCGTGGATTTTCTTGCTTACGTTTTTCATTTTCTAGACGCTTTAGCGCCTGCTACCGTCGGAAGGGGAAAATTCGGAAATTGTCATCCCTCCCGCCCGTAAAACGTTCAGCGTAAAGGCTCGTGACGCTCGTCCAATGAAATTCGTACACAACCCTTCGTTAGCGTGTTTAAGGGCTAGCTGCGTTCTCCTTGTGTTTGTTGCTCCTAGATACCACGCTAGCCAACAGCACCCAACACAATTACCGTAAGCCTTTGCAAGTTCTTATGTACAGGAGAAACCGAATAATTTGGGGGAAACCCATTTAACTAGTGAGGAGAACACTTGCAAACTTAATGCGAAAGGACTTGTTCAGAATTTTTACCCAGTGTCACGAGCTGTGATTGAATCCGGATCTGGAAATTGGCCTCAAATGTTTAAAATCTCGTACGCGAAAATAGTGAAATTGACAGATGAGACAACTTAACCCGTCAGGGCCCATGGATTTCACTCTTTTTCCGATCTGTGTCGGACGTCAATAAAGTCTTGAAGGTTCTTACCGGAATGCTTCCAGACGTTTATAAAATACCGCTTAAGAGAGAAGTATCCATTTAGGTCATAAAAGTGAAATTTTGCCATTTCAGTTTAGCAGACGAAAATCCAGTAGTTCTCACGGTGGCCGCTACGCGGTTATACGTAAACGCAGAAGGCTCACTGTCAAAAATTCCCCCAAAATCGTTGAAGCAACTGCGTGGATCAAAATATACGCCTATAAAAATTACAATTCCTAGCGATATTTATAGATTTGAAAGCCATATTTTTTACCTGTCTAGCAGTTGAAAAAATAAATATATTACCAAATAAGGGTATGCTGTCAGCCTAGGGCTTTAGACACCGAAATTTAAAAGCAGTATTTCTTCCGAAACGTTTTTTGAAACTTAAAATTGCACTTATATAAAAATCACATTTTCTAAGATGAAAAAGCTTTAGAAAGGTACAATATCATGCAGTTCACCCGTAACATTTTTCTCCCGAAAAGTATTTTGAATAATCTGCGACAGCCTGTGAAAGGTTTCGAGCGAATAAAATTATCAGTTGTAAACAATGGAAAGTGAACTCATGGATAGTAGATTTTAGAGGATCGGTAAAAAGCCTGGTTTTTAGCCCCCGTAAAGCAATCACACTAAGGGAGTCGTCCAAGGTTATTTGAAAAAAACAAGTATCGCTAAGAGTGGACGATACTGTTCGAAAAAAGAAAAAAGATAAACACGAAGTACATTTTGACGCCAAAAGGTACTTTTTCACGTTTTTATAGATTAAATACGATATACTAAATATCAGTTGATAGTTTTTATTGAATTAAAAAACCAAAATTAAAAATTACTAAAATATAAAGCGCAAAAAATTACGTAACAATATCAACCGCATTAGATTGCCATTTTGAAATTTTAAGATCACGTGGTACAAACGACCTTGAAAGACTCCCTCGGAGTCTCTCGAGCTGATTGATACGCGGGGGGGAGAAATAAAATGCACTGTGGAAGGGTATCGAAAACCTGTCCTCTTAATTTACTGTCCATGGTGAACTCTAAGAAATATATTAAATCAAGATCAGTAACAGAAAAATAGAAGAGATTTTAGTTGAGTTGTACGTCGGGAAATTTTCCGGATAATTATCGAGGCCTTTTTTCCAGAAAAGGTTTCGTATTTTTCCGAAGAAAAGGTTTTTATTCCATGATTAGCCTAATATTGTTCGCAAATTTAAATTTCGCGTCTTTTTTGCCTCATTTTATCGAATCAAAAAGAAAACCTAAACCTATAGACTAAAGTTTTCCGGAATTTTTTCCGCATTTAATTTTTACGGAAAATTAACAACACTAGATTTTAGTAAATTTCAAGTTTATTTTGATGCAAAACGAATATTTCTTTAAAAAAAGGACCGTAGTTTAAAATTTGCTCTATTAAGCCGTTCCTACCTTTATTTCACAAATTTTAATTTAATTTTCAACTAAGCATAATGGGGGGCATTATATAAGCTGCCCCCCCCCCCAACACCAGGAAATTGATTGGGATGGTCTTCTACGCCCCTGAATTTTATATACTTCCGTTGATATCTATCGACTACGCCACTATCTCTAAACATTCATAATTAGGAAATTTCAACTTAATTACGGCCAAGCGTGATAAAGGTATTAAAAACTTTAACGATATTTTGGAAGGGAATACTTAATTCTCGTAGGACTATAAATTAGGGCAGTTTCCATTATTTTGTTCCAGCTAATTGTTTCGGGAGGCATAAAACACGGAGATATCACGATGGGGAATTGACTACGCGGCGTTTTGTTATTTTGAAATTCCTTTTCTAACCGCCACTGGCTTCCGGCTTCGTTGTATTTTTATCCCACCAGGAGGCGTAGATGGTATCTGATTAAAGAGCGGACGGTTTATATACGAATAATATAAGGCACGGCTGATCTGGTCCTATTAAAGTGAATTTTGGTTGCTACATCCGAGGCACGAGTTAAAGTCGGCCCCAAGGGTCACTCCGAGCCTTTGGTCCCCATTATAGACCCCGTTCTGGCTACCTTTTTTATCTACTAACTCGTAAAGCGAGTGAAGTTTTATCGGCTGGTTGGGCTGTGGATCGTATTAAATCGCTCTACGCTACCTGTATTTCATTACGAGCTTTTAGTAAAAGATATAAATTCTCGTTCAGCTATTTCGTTTTAAGATAATATGTCGACGACCGTCCAGAAATTATCTTTCACCCTTTTTTATAAAACAGTTTCGTTTATTTTACCTACAGACCCTAAGTTTTTCGGGGGGAAACAGTAGTTTCCCCTTTCATTAAAACTATTAAACAATTAAAAATATTGTTTTATAAGCCATTTTAACGCGGGAATGACGACGCATTCTTTTCGCGTCAAACCTCGAGCCAATGAATTAGAAATGTCGCGTTACGTCTTACACTTGACGTAGTTAAGCCCCGCCTTTTTCTCGACGCGCTTTCGTATCACCGTCCCAATGTAACCTTAGACATTCCAAGTGTATACATGTACCTCTATAGTTTCCTGGTAATAGTTATACTATTGGTTTTTTTTTCACCCTTTTTTATTAGGAGCAACAAACACAAGGAGAACGCAGCTAGCCTTTAAACGCTAACGAAGGGTTGTGTACGAATTTCATTGGACGAGCGTCACGAGCCTTTATGCTGAACGTTTTACGGGCGGGGGGGGGAAGACAACTTCTGAAATTTCCCCTTCCGACGGTAGCAGGCGCTAAAGCGTCTAACCATGGACAGTAAATTAAGAGGACAGGTTTTCGATAGCCTTCCACAGTGCATTTTATTTCTCCCCGCGTATCAATCAGCTCGAGAGACTCCGAGGGAGTCTTGCAAGGTCGTTTGTACCACGTGATCTTAAAATTTCAAAATGGCAATCTAATGCGGTTGATATTGTTACGTAATTTTTTTGCGCTTTATATTTTAGTAATTTTTAATTTTGGTTTTTTAATTCAATAAAAACTATCAACTGATATTTAGTATATCATATTTAATCTATAAAAACGTGAAAAAATACCTTTTGGCGTAAAAATGTACTTCGTGTTTATCTTTTTTCTTTTTTCGAACAGTATCGTCCACTCTTAGCGATACTTGTTTTTTTCAAATAACCTTGGCAGACTCCCTTAGTGTGATCGGTTTACGGGGGCTAAAAAACAGGCTTTTTACCGATCCTCTAAAATCTACTATCCATGGTCTAACCAATGAAAAATGTACACAAGAAAATCAACGACTTTTGACGGGTTGCGTTCTCCTTGTGTAGGGTGCTGTGTTTGTTGCTCCTAGCTTTTTTATATGTAATAGTTTCGTTTATTTTACCTACAGACCAGAAATTTATAGTAGAAAAACTACTGTAATATTTATACTTAATACACCAAGTTTTTGCTTTGGGGGCTAGCGCCTTATTAAATGGATTAAAAGGACTCATTATTATTTGAAAAATTTGACTTGAATTTCCAGTACTGGAAACTGGCGCCGAAAATTACTGAAATTTAAACAATATTATGTTCCTTAAAAGTCCTGTTAAAGTGGGTGGTTTTTACAATCAAGGTTTAGCCTCAAATATTAAAATATATGAAGCTCGAAGTTTATGGATAAAAAGAGAAGTTAAAATAAAAAAATTAGTTTTAAAGTATTCCAATTTATTGGGAATTATTCGAAATGGGTGGTTATTACGACAAAGGCTTTGAATCACATATTTAAATATATTTAAGTTCGAATATAAGGCACGCCAAGTTTTCAATAAATCATTTTATTAAATTTAAAAATAATGTTCGTACATATCGAAAAATTAAAATTGAGGGGTCGGACATTCAAAGAAATCCGAAATACAACCTGGATTTCTTCAAAATCCGTGGATATTCAAAATCTCGAAACCCGACGTGAAATCTTGATATCCAGCGTGAAATCGCGAAATCCAAGGATAAATTTCGAAATACAACGATAAATCCTGAAATCCAACGATAAATCTCGAAATCGAACGAAAAAGCTCGAAATCCAACGATAAATCTCGAAATCCAACGACAAATCCCGAAATCCAACGAACGATAAATCTCGAAATCCAACGAAAAATCTCGAAATCCAACGATAAATCCCGAAATCCAACGATAAATCCCGAAATCCAACGATAAATCTCGAAATCCAACGACAAATCCCGAAATACAACGAACGATAAATCTCGAAATCCAACGAAAAATCTCGAAATCCAACGATAAATCCCGAAATCCAACGATAAATCCCGAAATCCAACGATAAATCTCGAAATCCAACGATAAATCTCGAAATCCAACGATAAATCCCGAAATCCAACGATAAATCCCGAAATCCAACGATAAATCTCGAAATCCAACGATAAATCTCGAAATCCAACGATAAATCCCGAAATCCAACGATAAATCCCGAAATCCAACGATAAATCTCGAAATCCAACGAAAAATCTCGAAATCCAACGAAAAATCTCGAAATCCAACGATAAATCCCGAAATCCAACGATAAATCCCGAAATCCAACGATAAATCTCGAAATCCAACGATAAATCTCGAAATCCAACGATAAATCCCGAAATCCAACGATAAATCCCGAAATCCAACGATAAATCTCGAAATCCAACGATAAATCTCGAAATCCAACGATAAATCCCGAAATCCAACGATAAATCCCGAAATCCAACGATAAATCTCGAAATCCAACGAAAAATCTCGAAATCCAACGATAAATCTCGAAATCCAACGACAAATCCCGAAATCCAACGAACGATAAATCTCGAAATCCAACGAAAAATCTCGAAATCCAACGATAAATCCCGAAATCCAACGATAAATCCCGAAATCCAACGATAAATCTCGAAATCCAACGATAAATCTCGAAATCCAACGATAAATCCCGAAATCCAACGATAAATCCCGAAATCCAACGATAAATCCCGAAATCCAACGATAAATCTCGAAATCCAACGATAAATCTCGAAATCCAACGATAAATCCCGAAATCCAACGATAAATCCCGAAATCCAACGATAAATCTCGAAATCCAACGAAAAATCTCGAAATCCAACGATAAATCCCGAAATCCAACGATAAATCCCGAAATCCAACGATAAATCTCGAAATCCAACGATAAATCTCGAAATCCAACGAACGAAAAATCTCTAAATCCAACGATAAATCTCGAAATCCGACGAGAAATCCTGAAATCCGGGACAAAAGTTAAGAAATCCGAAATGCAACAATCTTAAAATCTAACAAGAAATCGAAAAATCGCGAAATCCAAGAAGAAATTTTGAAATCAAGCAAGAAAGTTTGAAATCAAGCAAGAAATCGAAAAATCACAAAATCCCGAAATTCGACCAAAAATTCTGAAATCTGGAACAAGAAATCTTGAAATCCAGCGTGAAATTCCGAATTTCACCGTACACATTTTTGCTGAATGTCCCACCCCTCGATTAAAAGTAAAACCTCAGCGGCCTCATCGAAAAACCTTAGTAGTAAATTTAAGCACTGTAAAAATTCTTCGATAATAGTAACTACACTTACATATAAATAAATATCAAAAAATTTAATTATCTCAAATTTGAAAAAATTATATTGGGTAGGTTTTGTGACAAATAAGTTAATTTGCAAACGAGTGAATCTGTACGTTGCCTGTACGCGACTGTCTTGTTTTCCGTTTTGGGGTCCTGATGGACTGAATTTTTACTACCGTTGGACCGTGTAGGGAATTTCGTTGACCGGTAAGAGTAAGACTCTCTAGTTGTCCCCGGGATTTAATAGCCCAAGGTCAGCTTAAGTAATGACCGGTCACTTCTTTTACTGCTCTGCCATTTCTCCCCCTTTTTGCCCTCTCTTCCGTGTAATATTTTCGGACTTAAGGGTCACTATCTGAGCACTGGTCACTCCCTTTTCCTGTTTTTTCGTAATGGGCTAAAAATAAAAATGTCGACTGACCGTATACAATAAGTCGCTATGAAGAACCTATTTAGGTTACTGAAAACGTACGACTTTACCCGTTCCACTAGGCCCGACTAAAAATCGCATTTTAAATTGAACCAGTAACGCCACCTGTCGCTAACTTGTTTCAAAATATATTTCTTTATACAATAATCTACCAACTAATTAAAAATTAAATAATGAAATTCAACTTTAGATTAAAGTTGCTTGGTTTTGCGCTTGTTGCAGCCTACTTCCAGGGGCTAGTAGGCCACACTTTGAAGCTCTCTGGCGCTCTTTTCACTCATCGTAGGAAAATGGGGAAAAACAGACATACTTCTCAACTCACCCCCTACAACTTCTTAAAATATTTGCACCACCTTTTCAAAAACCCTGTATTTGGATATTAATCAAAAAGGAGAGCTACTTCACAATTTAATTTCAGTAAATATTTAAAACGTTTTTACTGTAGTTTTGAAAAAATTGGCACCAAAAGTTTAAATATTTCAATTGAAGAAAGTGTCGAAAAGTGTTTCGACGGATGGTATTTTTGGACTACACCAGGATACACGAAATAGAGAAAAGTGATTGGACAATACTATACTACAACAATGGTTAAACGTTCGTAGGACTGCAGTAAATGGCGAAAAAAACAAAATATTTGAATTTGGATTCATTTTTAAAACAATTCAATGGAAAAAAAAACAAATCCTTAAATTATATGAAAAAGGTATACCAACTAATATCATAAAACATCGGTTACCTGTATTTTTAATGAAATATTCTGTTTTCAATTAATTGAATTATTTTAAAAATTAGGTATATCCACTATATACAAGATACTACACTTTGATCTTAGACAAAAGATCGAGTTTCTTAATTCTTTAGGCTTAAATTATTACATTTTTTTTCTTATATAGACACTAGGCCGTATAAAAAAAGGCAAATTATTATGTAGTCAACGTATAATTGGTTAATATTGTCATTAACCAGTTGGTTATATTGGGTACGGTGCCATGCGTGGAGACAGTTATGCGATCATTCTAAGTTCGTGTGAAATGTGTCGGAGTTTCGTCACTGGTGCGTTTTCCTTGGTTATACAAATAGCATTATTTCCCCGGGAAATACCAGGTACCCCAGCTAGAAACTAATAAATTAATCTAGAGGTAAACAAATGACCAGTAACGTTTACGGTAATGTAAAATTTTTTTAAAAAAGTTCTTTGTAGTTTAAAGAACTTAAACCTTAATCAATTTATTAAGGGACTGGAGGGGCTCAAAAGATACCAAATTGCGAAAACGTCTAGATATTACCAACAAATAAAGAATTTTTTACACTTAGTTTAACTAGTTAAAAATATACAGATTTTGCTTCTAGCATTTTTTATACTTATTTTTAATTGTAAAAATTATACATTCTATGCAATGATTATTGAGAATTGTAACTGCTTTCAGGATAAAAATTTAAAAACAAATTATTTACTAGATAATCGAAATGAAATATGTTTATGATTAAATCCAAAATTATTTTTAATCTATTTATTTATGCTTATGGAAAATCAGTATCATGAGAACATTTTTAGCGTTTATAGTGCAATCCACCGGACGGTCTGCCTGTGTGCTCCTCCTCTTAATAGTCAATCAAATAAAAGCTGTATCTCATTGGTTCCCTAAAACTGACGTCATGCCCACAGATAGTCTCAAATAAATACCTTGGTAGTAAATCATGTGAACGGATCCTGAAGGGAGATACGTACGTTCTCCGTAACCTAAAAACGTTCTTGTAGCTCACCCTGTTTATTGAATTATTACCACAGAAAGCTTTGATCATAGGAGGTTCATCCTCTTTTTGGTGACAAGTACCCATCCAACTCTAAATCCATTTTTTATCGTACCGTGAGCTTGTGACTTATTAGAAAATATATAATGATTTTAACATCGGTAAAAATTGTAACTTATAGATTTTAGCGTAATCTATTTTTGAAGCCCCATAGATCTACAATTATCATTTTTCTGAAAAATGTCAACTGAAGAAGATTAAAATTATCAGGGTATATTAAAAGTGAAGATTGTAACTAGTGTTGTAAGTCGGAAAATGACCGAGGCCTTTTTTCTTTGAAAATTTTCCGTATTTTTCTGAAAAAAATAAAAAACGTTTTCATTCCATGATTAGTCTAATATTGTTTGCGAATTAAAATAAAGCGGAATTTTCGCCTTATTTTTCAAATCTAAAACTAAAACTAAACCTCTAGACTAGTTTAAACCATGGATAGTAGATTTTAGAGGATCGGTAAAAAGCCTGGTTTTTAGCCCCCGTAAACCGATCACACTAAGGGAGTCGGCCAAGGTTATTTGAAAAAAACAAGTATCGCTAAGAGTGGACGATACTGTTCGAAAAAAGAAAAAAGATAAACACGAAGTACATTTTTACGCCAAAAGGTATTTTTTCACGTTTTTATAGATTAAATATGATATACTAAATATCAGTTGTTAGTTTTTATTGAATTAAAAAACCAAAATTAAAAATTACTAAAATATAAAGCGCAAAAAAATTACGTAACAATATCAACCGCATTAGATTGAAATTTTGAAATTTTAAGATCACGTGGTACAAACGACCTTGCAAGACTCCCTCGGAGTCTCTCGAGCTGATTGATACGCGGGGGGGAGAAATAAAATGCACTGTGGAAGGGTATCGAAAACCTGTCCTCTTAATTTACTGTCCATATTTAAACTGATTAACAATGAAACACTATTAATGTTTTGTAGTACGTTTACTGTTATTAGACATTTTATATCGATAAAAAGATAAAAACATTAAAAACCCTTAAAAAGTAATTTATGTTAATTTTTTATTTTCCGATTTGCGGAAAATTTTCTGGAAATTTTTCCGCATTTTATTTTTCCGGAAAATTAACAACTCTAATTTTAACTTTTCAACAAATTTAAAACACCGAAAGTGATAAAGCGTGATTTGTTTTGACTTCGTTTTATTGAAAGAAAACTATTTTTGAAATGCCCTTAAATCTAATTTTGTGAAAGTGAATGCAGTGAAATTTCATAGTAAAAAGATCTAATTACCAGGTTAAATTGGTCTCCTTCTGTAGGTCGGTTTACATTTTGTGCTGAATCCACTGATCTGATAATATCTAAAGGTAAATACGTAGGGTCTGATATCAGCTGAGTTATTACAAATATTCTCTCAGCTCGGATAACCCAACTTATCTAAGAATCTTGGAAGCACTAGGTTAATAATAATCAGCTAGGCTAATACCCAAGGCACCACCTTAGGCCTAAGTCGTCAAGCGACTTTTGAAGCCATTAATTCAGGTGGCCGGGTTACAATGCGTAGGAGGGTGGTGGCAAGCCCTGCATGCCACGCGTTCGAGCCAACAGCTCCCTACACTAACTATTACCGTTAACCTCAACAAGGTTCGTGCTAGTATGTTACGTAAAAATCGATAATAGTTTAATTTTTATTTACAGTTAATTTCAAAAGATATTACACATCACCTTGATCTTAGACAAATTATGAAGAACTGTATTGTTAAATTCCAAAATAATTATTTTATTCGAAGTCGTCTATTTTATACAAAACGAAATATTTTACGCGTAAATGTTTTTTTTCGTTTCCCAAAATATATGTTACCGAGTTTAACCAGGAAACTATAGAGGCTAGGAGGATTCAAGTAAACCGAGTTTTCATATTCCTAGGGTATACACTTGGAATGTCTAAGGTTCCATTGGGACGGTGATACGAAAGCGCGTCGAGAAAAAGGCGGGGCTTAACTACGTCAAGTGTAAGACGTAACACGACATTTCTAATTCATTGGCTCGAGGTTTGACGCGAAAAGAATGCGTCGTCATGGTAACGAATAGGCGATCTTCCCGCGCAAAATAGGCTTATAAAACAATGGATTTAAAAACCTCAATTTGTTATCGTACTTAATATTTTGAAGTAATTATAATGTTCTTCGCGAAAGAAGTGTAGTGATACCTAATTTCAGGTATTTTTAAGGTTATAAAAGAGATAATCAGGTAAGCGAATAATATAATAACCATGACTAGGCTTAATGACGAGTTTTCGTCGAATGAGGGTAGCGAGGCGCGAGAGTTTTTCTGGTGAGTTTTCCCGCTTTAAGACTCACCCATTTCTACGACCTTTATCACGGCCGTAAAAATCTTCCTTAGACATTCTCAGAGTTACACCAAACACCATTACTGGCTTAAGCCTGTGTGGTTCCTTAGCTGATTTATTATTAGCTGACTTTATGAAATTTTAAAATAATTTATACCTGCAAGCGGATCACCTGAAAATTGCATATTTATGTCTTTTCATAATTTAAAGACAACGCCATCGAGTGAATTGAAAATCCCCTGTACGTAATATCGGCTCGTAGTGGATAAAAGCGATGGTTTAAGGCAATCAAGAATTAATTATTGCCGACGGAAAATTTAAACCGGGGCTAACGTACGATCGGAGGTCGGGAATTTAAACTGGACTCTATGATTATCTGATACCGCGTTCGAGGATCAAATTTAACTACGATGCCTTCCTTCCCAGTTCGAGGTTATAAATTGGAATGCGCGATAATCGTGGCTAAGCGATGGACGTCGTTGAATGTTTGTTTGATCCCCCTCCCCCATTTGATCCTCCCTTTCTCTTACTGAGCCGTAATCCCTGCCGGGAATCGAAATTAATGGAAAATATTTCGAGTTTAAATTTTTGAAGTAAATGGGTTTCTAGAATCCCCGTCTTACTGTCCAAAGTATGTACGAAGTTTTGAAAACAAATAGTAGTACGCTTGCTGGTTTTTGATAATTTAATTCCAACGCCTTAATCCAAAAGTTGTCTTTTAAAATCAATATTTCCTTTAGGTGGGGTGGCGGAGTGGTTAGCACTTTCGCCTCGCAGCAAGAGGAGTAGGGTTCGGTCCCAGCTTGTGGCACTGGGTGATAAACTCGGAACCGCTCCTTCCGCATTGAGTTTGCAAGTTCTCACCCCTCTGGTTAAAGGGGTTTTCCCCGAGTTCTTGGGTTTCCCCTTTCCATAAAAAATTGTTGAGGTTAACGGTAATAGTGAAAGTAGGGAGCTGTTGGCTCGCGTGGCATGCAGGGCTTGCCACCATCCTCCTACGCATTGTAACCCGGCCACCTGTTTAAGGAATTAAAAGGCGCTAGGTTTTAGCCTAGTTGATTATATTTAATCTTCGCAGTTTCTTAGCGGAGAATTAAGGATTACGTTAATTATAATTAAGTAATAATGCGTTAATTTTTTAATAAGAGATAGTAAGTTTTGACCATCGCTACGAGAGGGGGAGGTAAGGATCCATTGGGATAAGGGGTGGATTTGATTCACTTCTAAGGGGAGGACCTTACTCGAGGGCCAAGAGTTGGATTAATAGAGAATCGATAACAATTTTCTTGAGCTAATTTTTATACGTAGAACTAAATATATTTAAAAACATTTAAGTGTCAAAAACATTTAAGTGAATATTTTATTTTGTAAATGCATATACATTATTTGCCTTAGAAACCAAATCGTACCAGTTCAGAGGTAAAGAATTGGCCAGTGTTGGTTATGAGCATTCCTTCAGATCTTCTGGCGATGAAAATCGGTTTAAAACCTGAATTCACATCCTTCTTTAATTTGACCATCGCTACGAGAAACCCTGATAATTCCCGATTTTTATCGATTAATCAGGATACACTACCAACACTGATACTACCCGTTTTAATAGATTAATCGGGATAAACTACCAATATCGATTATACCCTTTTTATCGATTAATTGGGATAAACTACCAATACTAATACTACCCGTTTTTACCGATTAATCGCGATAAACTACCAATACTAATACTACCCGTTTTTACCGATTAATCGGGATAAACTACCAATACTAATACTACCCGTTTTTACCGATGAATCGGGATAAACTACCAATACTAATACTACCCGTTTTTACCGATTAATCGGGATAAACTACCAATATTAATACTACCCGTTTTTACCGATTAATCGCGATAAACTACCAATACTAATACTACCCGTTTTTTTCGATTAATCGGGATAAACTACCAATACTATTACTACCCGTTTTTACCGATTAATCGGGATAAACTACCAATACTAATAATACCCGTTTTTACCGATTAATCGCGATAAACTACCAATACTAATACTACCCGTTTTTACCGATTAATCGGGATAAGCTACCAATATTAATACTACCCGTTTTTACCGATTAATCGCGATAAACTACCAATACTAATACTACCCGTTTTTACCGATTAATCGGGATAAACTACCAATACTAATACTACCCGTTTTTACCGATTAATCGCGATAAACTACCAATACTAATACTACCCGTTTTTACCGATTAATCGGGATAAACTACCAATACTAATACTACCCGTTTTTACCGATTAATCGCGATAAACTACCAATACTAATACTACCCGTTTTTACCGATTAATCGGGATAAGCTACCAATATTAATACTACCCGTTTTTACCGATTAATCGCGATAAACTACCAATACTAATACTACCCGTTTTTACCGATTAATCGGGATAAACTACCAATACTAATACTACCCGTTTTTACCGATTAATCGGGATAAACTACCAATACTAATACTACCCGTTTTTACCGATTAATCAGGATAAACTATCAATACCGATACCACCCATTTTACCGATTAATCGAGAGAAACAACCAATACCGAATTTATCCGTTTATTAAACAAATCGTTATAAGTTTCAATTTGCCATATCGATAAACAAAATCGTTATAAGTTTCGATTTGCCATATCGATAAACAAAATCCTTATAAGTTTCGATTTGCCATATCGATAAACAAAATCGTTATAAGTTTCGATTTGCTATATCGATAAACAAAATCGTTATAAGTTTCGATTTGCCATATCGATAAACAAAATCGTTATAAGTTTCGATTTGTCATATCGATAAACAAAATCGTTATAAGTTTCGATTTGCCATATCGATAAACAAAATCGGTATAAGTTTCGATTTGCCATATCGATAAACAAAATCGTTATAAGTTTCGATTTGCCATATCGATAAACAAAATCGTTATAAGTTTCGATTTGCCATATCGATAAACAAAATCGTTATAAGTTTCGATTTGCTATATCGATAAACAAAATCGTTATAAGTTTCGATTTGCCATATCGATAAACAAAATCGTTATAAGTTTCGATTTGCTATATCGATAAACAAAATCGTTATAAGTTTCGATTTGCCATATCGATAACCAAAAACGTTATAAGTTTCGATTTGCCATATCGATAAACAAAATCGGTATAAGTTTCGATTTGCCATATCGATAAACAAAATCGTTATAAGTTTCGATTTGCCATATCGATAAATAAAATCGTTATAAGTTTCGATTTGCTATATCGATAAACAAAATCGTTATAAGTTTCGATTTGCCATATCGATAAACAAAATCGTTATAAGTTTCGATTTGCCATATCGATAAACAAAATCGTTATAAGTTTCGATTTGCTATATCGATAAACAAAATCGTTATAAGTTTCGATTTGCCATATCGATAAACAAAATCGGTATAAGTTTCGATTTGCCATATCGATAAACAAAATCGTTATAAGTTTCGATTTGCCATATCGATAAACAAAATCGTTATAAGTTTCGATTTGCCATATCGATAAACAAAATCGTTATAAGTTTCGATTTGCTATATCGATAAACAAAATCGTTATAAGTTTCGATTTGCCATATCGATAAACAAAATCGTTATAAGTTTCGATTTGCCATATCGATAAACAAAATCGGTATCGGAATCTATTATTCTATTATAACACACTAACAAGAAGAAATTATTTCCAACTACAATTTTATATTAACTTTAAATCTATATTTAGAATGCGAGTGTTTTCGAGAGAACGGAAACACTTCTGGCAAGAATTCTAATCAACTTGACGTACCCCGCAGTGTTAAATTTCCTCTCGGCGCCGAAATCTATTTCTATATGTTTCCTAACCACTTTGTAAAATTGCAAACCGGGAATTTAATATTTAAAACCAATTCAAAGCGGTTATTGGGTCCGAAATCGAAGAAGATACTTCGGCATCTCCACCATTTCTGCAGGCTGAAAATAGAACCTGAGTTTCCTGGTAAATTGGTCACCAGAGGAAAGGAGAATTCACCAGTCACCCGACATTACGTAAGAAGATGTAGAAAAGGGTACGTTCTGTAAGGCGCGAAATACGTTTCCTTGGGGTGTTCGCGGCTGATCCGAGCTGGAATTCTCTTCCGATGGATCGATGGTATTTTAAAATTGATGGATGGTTATTCTCATCTTTGCAAAGATGAGCAAAGTAGGGTGCGCTCTTGGTACTCCCTCCGCTCGATACAACTTGCAGCATCATTTTCATATGCAGGTCGTGTGTTGGGCGTTTCAATTTCAACCAATCTAACTGGAATTTTTGAAATTTTAAGGGGTCATTTATCTCAACTCAAACATTACAAATGTTAGAATGTTTCATATTTTAAGAGACAATTTATTACTACTCAAAGATTGCAAATGGTAGAATGTTTGAAATTTTAAGGTGTAATTTATTAATACTCAAAAATTGCAAATGGTAGAATGTTTGAAATTTTAAGGTGTAATTTATTAATACTCAAAAATTGCAAATGGTAGAATGTTTGAAATTTTAAGGTGTAATTTATTAATACTCAAAAATTGCAAATGGTAGAATGTTTGAAATTTTAAGGTGTAATTTATTAATACTCAAAAATTGCATATGGTAGAATGTTTGAAATTTTAAGGTGTAATTTATTAATACTCAAAAATTGCAAATGGTAGAATGTTTGAAATTTTAAGGTGTAATTTATTAATACTCAAAAATTGCAAATGGTAGAATGTTTGAAATTTTAAGGTGTAATTTATTAATACTCAAAAATTGCAAATGGTAGAATGTTTGAAATTTTAAGGTGTAATTTATTAATACTCAAAAATTGCAAATGGTAGAATGTTTGAAATTTTAAGGTGTAATTTATTAATACTCAAAAATTGCAAATGGTAGAATGTTTGAAATTTTAAGGTGTAATTTATTAATACTCAAAAATTGCAAATGGTAGAATGTTTGAAATTTTAAGGTGTAATTTATTAATACTCAAAAATTGCAAATGGTAGAATGTTTGAAATTTTAAGGTGTAATTTATTAATACTCAAAAATTGCATATGGTAGAATGTTTGAAATTTTAAGGTGTAATTTATTAATACTCAAAAATTGCAAATGGTAGAATGTTTGAAATTTTAAGGTGTAATTTATTAATACTCAAAAATTGCAGATGGTAGAATGTTTGAAATTTTAAGGTGTAATTTATTAATACTCAAAAATTGCAAATGGTAGAATGTTTGAAATTTTAAGGTGTAATTTATTAATACTCAAAAATTGCAAATGGTAGAATGTTTGAAATTTTAAGGTGTAATTTATTAATACTCAAAAATTGCAAATGGTAGAATGTTTGAAATTTTAAGGTGTAATTTATTAATACTCAAAAATTGCAAATGGTAGAATGTTTGAAATTTTAAGGTGTAATTTATTAATACTCAAAAATTGCAAATGGTAGAATGTTTGAAATTTTAAGGTGTAATTTATTAATACTCAAAAATTGCAAATGGTAGAATGTTTGAAATTTTAAGGTGTAATTTATTAATACTCAAAAATTGCAAATGGTAGAATGTTTGAAATTTTAAGGTGTAATTTATTAATACTCAAAAATTGCAAATGGTAGAATGTTTGAAATTTTAAGGTGTAATTTATTAATACTCAAAAATTGCATATGGTAGAATGTTTGAAATTTTAAGGTGTAATTTATTAATACTCAAAAATTGCAAATGGTAGAATGTTTGAAATTTTAAGGTGTAATTTATTAATACTCAAAAATTGCAGATGGTAGAATGTTTGAAATTTTAAGGTGTAATTTATTAATACTCAAAAATTGCAAATGGTAGAATGTTTGAAATTTTAAGGTGTAATTTATTAATACTCAAAAATTGCAAATGGTAGAATGTTTGAAATTTTAAGGTGTAATTTATTAATACTCAAAAATTGCAAATGGTAGAATGTTTGAAATTTTAAGGTGTAATTTATTAATACTCAAAAATTGCAAATGGTAGAATGTTTGAAATTTTAAGGTGTAATTTATTAATACTCAAAAATTGCAAATGGTAGAATGTTTGGAATTTTAAGGTGTAATTTATTAATACTCAAAAATTGCAAATGGTAGAATGTTTGAAATTTTAAGGTGTAATTTATTAATACTCAAAAATTGCAAATGGTAGAATGTTTGAAATTTTAAGGTGTAATTTATTAATACTCAAAAATTGCAAATGGTAGAATGTTTGAAATTTTAAGGTGTAATTTATTAATACTCAAAAATTGCAAATGGTAGAATGTTTGAAATTTTAAGTTGTAATTTATTAATACTCAAAAATTGCAAATGGTAGAATGTTTGAAATTTTAAGGGACAACTATTTTCTACTCAAAAATTGCAAATGGTAGAATGTTTGAAATTTTAATGTATAATAATTATCATGGCCGTTATTTCTACCTAAAAACTATAAATTCTGAAATTTTTGAAATTTTTAGGTATAACAATAATTATGACCTGTATTTTCTCTCAAAACTAAAAATGCTATAAATTAGTAAATTTTAGGTGTAATAATAATAATAACGATCGATATTTTGGTCTCAAATACTACAAATTCTTAAATTATGCAATTATGACCGTTATCTTTTTTGAAATACGAAAAATTCAAGAATTTTTTAATTTTAAGGTATATTTATAACCTTTTGGTTTTTATCAAAAAACTATAAATTTTCGAATTTAAATATGTCTATTAATAATCATAACCGGTTAAATTTTTGGAAATTGAGATCAGCTTACAACCTTTGCTTCAATTTAATGAAAAATCATAAATTGAATTACATTTGAGCCTGTGTAAAATTCTGACACCAATATTTGAGCGTACGTGTAGGCTAGAACAGTTGTAGGCCGCCATCTTTGCCGAACCTTCTTCCGTAGGTATTTCTGGGGAAGGCGTGCCGTAACTTGAGTGGCATTCGTTGGCGTTGAAAGAAAATTCAATTTCCTGCCTCGCGAAACGATTTCGGTTTACTTTCCAGGCGACCCTCGCTATATATAAGCTTGATATGTATCCTGTCACTACCGAAAGAAACTATGCGCGGGGTAAAGTGTGCGCTCGTAAACTAAGGGGCTATAGGGTTACCAGGAATTAGTTAAATACGCTACCCAACTACACCCGTACAAACGTTTTCTATGTACTTTCTATCAAATCTTGTACAAGACTACGGAAAGACTAAGGTTTTCTATATCGCATAGAGTATATATTTAGAGAAAATTAAGGGTATTTTAATCTATATAGAAAAATTATACCCATTTCTGAGTTTTACTAAAGGCTATAGAATAACGGCCCAAATTTCTAGTTTTTATTTGTTTATAGAAAAATGACCCAAAATTCTAGTTTTTATTTGTTTATAGAAAAATGACCCAAAATTCTAGTTTCTTATGTATTGTCTATAGAAAAAGATGTTAAATTCTGGGTTTTATCTAATGTCTATAGAAAAATAATCCAATAATTCAAGGGTTTTTTCTAATTTCTGTAAACCAATTACCCAAATTTCTAGGGTGTTTCTATTGTCTCTAGAAAAATTACCGAAATTTATGTTTCTATGAAATGTCTATAGAAATACGACCCAAATTTCTAGGTTTTTCTAATGTCGATAGAAAAATGACTCAAATTTCAGGGGTTTTTTTCAATTATCTGGAGAAAAAGATCAACAATTCTGTTTATTTTCTACTGTATATAGTAAAGTGACGCAAAATTCTGGGTTATTCTACTGTCTACAGAAAGATGTGCCAAAATTCAAGGAGTTTTTCCAAGGTTTGTAGAAAAATGATGAAATTTTTATATATTTCTTTAAATGGGTGTTTATTCTATAAAATTCTAATAACATTTATACATAATTTCTATAGAATATATTTGTAAGGGTTAACTGAGCGCATTGAAGATTTTTAGAAAATAATTTGGAAAGAACTAATGTTGAACTTGAATTAAGAACCGAGAATTAAAAACATTTGGTTTTTAAATGTTTCCTTAAAATTAAAACGCCTATTTCTTTTTTTTAAATAGTCATTTAGAATAAACTTTTACCTAGAAAGAGAAAATACGCCGCTGATTAAGTCTTCATTAACAAATCAGATATCGGATCAACTGTATCTACGTTCCAAATTCAAACCAGAAAGTTTAAGCCAGAAACTAATCCGAATTCTTTGTAAACCGAGGATTTCCGGAAATCTAGAAGTACAGAAGAAATATTAGAAATCTAGAAATACAGGAGAAATATTAGAAAACTAGAAATACAGGAGAAATATTAGAAAACTATAAATACAGGAGAATTATTAGAAATCTAGAAATACAGGAGAAATATTATAAATCTAGAAATACAGGAGAAATATTAGAAATCTAGAAATACAGGAGAAATATTAGAAAACTAGAAATACATGAAATATTAGAAATCTAGAAATACAGGAGAAATATTAGAAAACTATAAATACAGGAGAAATATTAGAAATCTAGAAATACAGGAGAAATATTAGAAATCTAGAAATACAGGAGAAATATTATAAATCTAGAAATACAGGATAAACATTAGAAAACTAGAAATACAGGAGAAATATTAGAAATCTAGAAATACAGGTGAAATATTAGAAATCTAGAAATACAAGAGAAATATTAGAAATCTAGAAATACAGGAGAAATATTAGAAATCTAGAAATACAGGAGAAATATTAGAAAACTAGAAATACAGGAGAAATATTAGAAATCTAGAAATACAGGAGAAATATTAGAAATCTAGAAATACAGGAGAAACATTAGAAAACTAGAAATACAGGAGAAATATTAGAAAACTAGAAATACAGGAGAAATATTAGAAAACTAGAAATACAGGAGAAATATTAGAAAAATAGAAATACAGGAGAAATATTAGAAAACTAGAAATACAGGAGAAATATTAGAAAACTAGAAATACAGGAGAAATATTAGAAAACTAGAAATACAGGAGAAATATTAGAAAACTAGAAATACAGGAGAAATATTAGAAATCTAGAAATACAGGAGAAATATTAGAAAACTAGAAATACAGGAGAAATATTAGAAATCTAGAAATACAGGAGAAATATTAGAAATCTAGATATACAGGAGAAATATTAGAAAACTAGAAATACAGGAGAAATATTAGAAATCTAGAAATACAGGAGAAATATTAGAAATCTAGAAATACAGGAGAAATATTAGAAAACTAGAAATACAGGAGAAATATTAGAAAACTAGAAATACAGGAGAAATATTAGAAAACTAGAAATACAGGAGAAATATTAGAAAACTAGAAATACAGGAGAAATATTAGAAAACTAGAAATACAGGAGAAATATTAGAAAACTAGAAATACAGGAGAAATATTAGAAAACTAGAAATACAGGAGAAATATTAGAAAACTAGAAATACAGGAGAAATATTAGAAATCTAGAAATACAGGAGAAATATTAGAAAACTAGAAATACAGGAGAAATATTAGAAATCTAGAAATACAGGAGAAATATTAGAAATCTAGATATACAGGAGAAATATTAGAAATCTAGAAATACAGGGGAAATATTAGAAATCTAGAAATACAGGAGAAATATTAGAAAACTAGAAATACAGGAGAAATATTAGAAATCTAGAAATACAGGAGAAATATTAGAAATCTAGAAATACAGGTGAAATATTAGAAAACTAGAAATACAGGAGAAATATTAGAAATCTAGAAATACAGGTGAAATATTAGAAAACTAGAAATACAGGAGAAATATTAGAAATCTAGAAATACAGGAGAAATATTAGAAATCTAGAAATACAGGAGAAATATTAGAAATCTAGAAATACAGGAGAAATATTAGAAATTTAGAAATACAGGTGAAATATTAGAAAACTAGAAATACAGGTGAAATATTAGAAAACTAGAAATACAGGAGAAATATTAGAAATCTAGAAATACAGGAGAAATATTAGAAAACTAGAAATACAGGAGAAATATTAGAAAACTAGAAATACAGGAGAAATATTAGAAATCTAGAAATACAGGAGAAATATTAGAAAACTAGAAATACAGGAGAAATATTAGAAATCTAGAAATACGGGAGAAATATTAGAAATCTAGAAATACAGGAGAAATATTAGAAAACTAGAAATACAGGAGAAATATTAGAAATCTAGAAATACAGGTGAAATATTAAAAATCTAGAAATACAGGAGAAATATTAGAAATATAGAAATACAGGAGAAATATTAGAAATCTAGAAATACAGGAGAAATATTAGAAATCTAGAAATACAGGAGAAATATTAGAAATCTAGAAATACAGGTGAAATATTAGAAAACTATAAATACAGGAGAAATATTAGAAATCTAGAAATACAGGAGAAATATTAGAAATCTAGAAATACAGGAGAAATATTAGAAATCTAGAAATACAGGTGAAATATTAGAAAACTAGAAATACAGGATAAATATTAGAAATCTAGAAATACAGGAGAAATATTAGAAAACTAGAAATACAGGAGAAATATTAGAAATCTAGAAATACAGGAGAAATATTAGAAAACTAGAAATACAGGAGAAATATTAGAAAACTATAAATACAGGAGAAATATTAGAAATCTAGAAATACAGGAGAAATATTATAAATCTAGAAATACAGGAGAAATATTAGAAATCTAGAAATACAGGAGACATATTAGAAATCTAGAAATACAGGTGAAATATTAGAAAACTAGAAATACAGGAGAAATATTAGAAAACTAGAAATACAGGAGAAATATTAGAAATCTAGAAATACAGGAGACATATTAGAAATCTAGAAATACAGGTGAAATATTAGAAAACTAGAAATACAGGTGAAATATTAGAAATCTAGAAATACAGGAGACATATTAGAAATCTAGAAATACAGGTGAAATATTAGAAAACTAGAAATACAGGAGAAATATTAGAAATCTAGAAATACAGGAGAAATATTAGAAAACTAGAAATACAGGAGAAATATTAGAAATCTAGAAATACAGGAGAAATATTAGAAATCTAGAAATACAGGTGAAATATTAGAAAACTAGAAATACAGGAGAAATATTAGAAAACTAGAAATACAGGAGAAATATTAGAAAACTAGAAATACAGGAGAAATATTAGAAAACTAGAAATACAGGAGAAATATTAGAAAACTAGAAATACAGGAGAAATAATAGAAATCTAGAATTACAGGAGAAATATTAGAAATCTAGAAATACAGGAGAAATATTAGAAAACTAGAAATACAGGAGAAATATTAGAAATCTAGAAATACAGGAGAAATATTAGAAATCTAGAAATACAGGAGAAATATTAGAAATCTAGAAATATTAGAAATCTAGAAATACAGGAGAAATATTAAAAATCTAGAAATACAGGAGAAATATTAGAAATCTAGAAATACAGGAGAAATATTAGAACTCGAGAAATACAGGAGAAATATTAGAAATCTAGAAATACAGGAGAAAAATTAATTTTGACGCATCAGTATTACTAAGGCATGTACAAACAGGGCCGGATTAAGACTTTATGGGGCCCTAGGCCCAAGTTTATTTTGGTTCCCCCTTTCAATAGCGAGCGAAGCGAGCTAGGCGCTTCCTCAATTTATAATTGAGAAATGGAAGGAAAATTCATTTTGCTGCCAGATTTATTACGTCGTCAGAGGCTAGGCAGCAGTCCGTCAGAGAATGTGACAATCAAACGTTTTTGGTTCATAGGGGTGGACGCATTTACTAAAATTACTCCGGAAAATATTTTGTGAAAAGCAAATGATTAAAGTTTTGTACTTTTATTTTTTTTTATCCCTCTTGGTGCCCCTTGTAGGCTTGGTGCCCTAGGCCCAGGCCTATTCGGCCTATTGGTTAATCCGGCCCTGTGTACAAAAGTACTGTAAAGGTTTCAGGTAAAAGTCATAAATATTTAACTATTTATGACTTAAAAAATGGTTTTGGATTTTATAATTTTCGCATTAAAAACCTCGTTAAAATCTTATAACTTAGGTTTTGAAAAAGTCAAATATCTCAAAATTAAGATCGTGTTGGTTAAAAGGTTTGCCATATTACAGCCGAATTGCCCCATCTTTTCAGTGAAATCGATACTTTTAATAATCACAACTGTCAAAAATACAAAATTTTACTTCTAACAAATAAATTGAATACAAGTAATTAATAAATTTATTATATATTTATTTTCAAATTTATTATATTTATAAAACAATATATTGTTAATTAACTAATTTAATAATAATAGTTAATAATGTTTCGTATACCGTTCAAGAGATGGCGTTCTAGACCTACAATCAAGATGGAGAGTAACATCGGGGCTCTAGGCTGCAGTCCCAGGTTCTTTCTCGCGTAAAGTAGTTCTTGATGCTAGCATTAAAACGCATTGTGAATGAAAAGAAAAAATATTTTAAAAGCCATTTTTATCTCTCAGCGGCATTGTTCGAAGCTAAATTTTTTGGAATAAATGTAACGCGCATCCACGTACGAAGACGTTGCTCTGGGCGGTTGACTATAAGTATATCTTGACTTTATATTCGGACAGATTTTTTCCGATGGTGTAAAAAGGCGCTTTCATTTATTACGTAGAGCTCTGCATATTTTCAAAGTCCAAGCGGGGTTTGTGGAAGAGATATGGCTCAGCCATTACGAGTAGGCGCGCTATCTCGAAATGGCGGCGATAAAAGTTTATTGTCGTAGTGACGCTTTCCGCGTCGCGAAATTCCGGACATTTTGCGGAATGGGACGAAATATGTAAGCCTACTTTTTTACGTCTGTAATTCCCGTATTCTTCTCTCCCGATAATAAACAATTCGTATCAAAATCGGCCGGAAAACGTGCGATTCCTTTTCAGATTTATAGTCGGATTTCGCAGTGGCATTTTTACACTTCTTTCCTCCCAGTTTTTAAGCCACATTTATATACGCGACATGCACGTCACCATTGCTGTTGCACGGATCAACTACAGACTTTGTTTCGCGGCCAATGTGGTCGCCGGTTCGCCGCCATTTTGTACAAACCGGGATTATTAGGGGCTGTTCATAACAAGATGTCACGGCAGGCTGTGAAATAAGGATTTTTTTTAAACTGGGCCTGTGGCCAGTAAGCCCAGTAGAACCTGGGTAGTTTAATTAAAAAACTGGCCACTGGCCACTTACCATTTTTAACCTTCAAAATCAGGCTTTCATAATTTATTTTCAAATTATCTATTCTTGACAATATGTGCTAGGGTATTTCAAAATTTTGGAGTGTTAAATAAACAATTTTAGGGATTAATATAGTATTTTTTTAATGAACTAAAATCTTGAAGGGAAAAACTTTGAATTAATTAAGTGGTCACCAGGGCCACTAACACCCCAAGCATTTAATTTTTAAACTGGCCCAGCTAATTTTTAAACTGGAAATTGGCCTGTGATAGTGTCACGGACATTTAAGTACACATAATTCTTCCGATGTATTAACTATATTTTAAATATTAAATTAAATCTGAACAAATTTCCAAGCATCATGTACATTAACTTAATAAACCCAAGAGGAATTTTATTGAAAAAATAATTTTTTGAGTTACCTGGTTTTGGAAATAAGGTAACGAAACGCGAAGGAGATAGATGGCGCCTGGTTCAATTGGCACTAAATTCAAATAGGACATTAGTGCGTACACGGGTTCAGGGGTCCCGCGAATTGGCCAGAAATCTCACTTAAAATGAAATTTTCTTAATGCAACCGAAAGTAGTTCAGAAATGATCAGTACTAATTAAAAATATAATATTCAACCAAGTCGCTCCAAAGTTAAAAAAAAGTGTAGATTTTAAGGCGAAAATCGCCCAAAACGACTACAATGGAAAAACGATTAACTTCTTGGGCTCAGATTTCAAAATATTATATTGGGATACCGAGGCCGGTAAATGTAGCATCGAACTAGATATCGTTGAAATTTATAACCCTAACTGGTAAAGAGTTATGCACGACAAGGCGGCACCGGCGGCATCGGCTACACTGTACGTGAAACCAATACATACAATCAATCCTTTGGATTGCGTCTAAAAAGTAATACGCAAAACAATTTACTTTTCGACACGCTACGTTTCCGAGGGGTCCGACATTTGCCAATTTTGTGTACGGGATTTTAAATCTTTAAGCTATTTTGAAAATCAGGAACTGATTTTGGGATTTCAGAGCACGATTTTCGTGTTGATTTCTGGTTTTTTTAGGCTGATTTTGAGATTTTTAAACTGATTTTCTCACAGATTTCCGGATTTTCAATTTTATTTCAAGATTTCTAAAATAATTTTTCTATAGAGTGAACGGGATTTGAGATAACGTTGAGCCCTAGCAATTTCATTATTAGTTTCTCTCTGGTACTCAAACAGATTTAACTGTGTTTTAAGCTCAAGTGGATGGTTCCACTTTAGAAAAAAATCGTTTAGTTCTTAAAAACCAAAAATAAAGAAATTTAAAAATGGTTTTTAAATCTTAAAAAAATCAATTGGAATCCAAGAAAATCTGTAGAAAATTGGGAAATCTTCAATGCATATATTTAAAAATCCTATTACTTTAGAAATCAGAAAACTATTTGGGATCGAAATAAGTCTTTAGAAATGTCGGAAATCTTTTGTAGTTGAAAAAATCTGGGAATTTTTCATGGAAATCTTAAAAATCCAAGAAAATGGTGACGTAATATTTGAGCAACCCCTCAGTTCTCCCTGTAAGGTTTGGTAAGGCTTACACAAACCCACCTTTTCCCCTTACTACGTCACTTAATTTGTGAATGGCCGTTTATCTCAGACCAACAAATAAGGAAAGGTACATTCCATAGGGAGCAATGTTAGCATAGTGCAACGCCTGACGTCAGCACTACGGTGGCGGCATTCGGAAACATGACAACTCAAACAAACCTACGTGATAAACCTTCAAATTTTCTGATCACGTGACGCAAGAGTAAATATATTAGAAATCTCTGACACCAGAGGACGCGTTCCCATTTGGAAACCCGCGTTGGACTGTGTTGTCCAAGAATGTATTAATGTGAACAGAGGAAGAAAAACCACGCCATTCTTGGTGTAAATTGAACTCCGGTTCCTAGGTCATGAGCGATGACACTTCGGTGGGATAGCAGTCTTCCAGGAATCATGAAACTAGAGACTACAATTGCGTCCATTGAGTTGGGAATAAATAGAGGTACAACTAAATCTGGCTGGCGCGGGACCAATTACGTTCAATAAGGAGACTTTATCAACTTTATCGTTCTACCGTGGCGGCATCTGTCTCTAATGGTGGAAACTATATTGCAATTGAATTTTTTCGCGAATCTGATGCGAAATTGAAATGTATGATTTCTCGTAACAAACAAACCTTTGAAGTTGTTTAAAAATAATTTTATTCTGTCAACACGATCCTTTTTAACTCAAGTTACGGTGAGTTAGCTAATATTTATTTATTTTTAGCCATACAACTTTACAAAATATAGATGGCGCTACCGCCTAATTATAAAGATGGATTTTGTACAGTCTTATCAGAACAGGTTCCGCGTAACCCTGGCAACCAAAATCGTAATTGTAGTTCTAGGAGTATTATTCCCAATTCAATGATTGCGTCTTCATATTCTCATGTTAACCTTAATATATCTCGCTATTATTAATTTTTCTACCAATTAATTTACACGCTGTTCAAAGTTGAATCTTGATCAACAAGAAGGTAAATAATAAAATAATCAGCTAATACCCAACGCACCACTTTAGGCCCAAGTCATCTAGCGACTTTTGAAGCCTTTAATTCAGGTGGCCGGGTTACAATGCGTAGGAGGGTAGTGGCAAGCCCTTCATGCCAACAGCTCCCTACATTAACTATTACCGTTAACCTCAACAAGTTTTTATGGAAGGGGAAAACGAAGAGCTCGAGGGAAACCCCTTTAACCCGGTCCTGGTGTTATTGATTATTATAGATAATATTGGGAGGTTGTAACTGCTTGGCGTTTAATTAGGTTTTAGTTAATTTAGATACGAATTCGAAAATTTAAAATGCCGCTAAAGACAACTGCAGCCCAGTTAGCAGTTGTATTAAAACCACAATTGACACAGTGTAAAAAGCGCAACTGAAAAGTCAGTTCAGTCAAGCCCCAGGGGCGTAGGAACCAGGGGGGCAGAGGGGCAATGCCCCTCCCTAGAATTTTTCTGGGAGGGGCAAGTAATGTTATTGCCCCTTCCAACTTTTTGGTCTGTTGAAATCTTCAAAAGGCTCAAATGATCATTTTAAACGCATATAAAGCTAATAGAACCACAACTGTGTTTAATTTTGTCTTTTCCCACCAATTCACATAGAAGTAAAAATTACACATGCACTCGGAGAAGCTACACTCCATTAAAAATTCAAAACCATTTTTTAAACCCCTTATCGTTTCTCTTTGCCCCCTCCAACTTCTAGAACGTTCCTACGCCCCTGTCAAGCCCTGGCCCAATATTGCATTACGACATCAAATTGTTATTATTAAATATAAATTTAACTAATAATTATTTACATAATAAATAAAACTGAATTATTGAAATAACAATTCATTTTAGAAAGCAAAATTTAAAGATATCGCGAATTTTGCGACGGAACTTCATTGAACTCTTTTTAATCGCGGCAGAACCCCTATGAGGTCGTATGTACCGGCGAAAGTTGGCCTCAACTCTGGCGGGAAAAAGGTATTCATCCGCTAACGAGAGGGGATCCATAGAAATAACCATTGAGTTGGGAATATTAATCTAGAGATCCAATCAAATCTGCTCCCCGCGAAACAAGTTTTTGAAAATTACGAATGTGCCGTCTCCTCTAAAATGACGAGAAAACGTTAACATATGACCCGTAGAGTCATCCATTATTTTTGAAAAAATAAATCTTTTTGCCGGAAAACGCGTCTTATTTGAACGAACCATTGAGAGATAGACGGCGCCACGGGTAGAATGATAATTTTTTCTCGTCATTTGGGAGCAGACGGCAGTATTCTTTTTTTTTAAACTGGTTTCGCGAAATACTGAAATCCGACGTTTTGATTCGACCTCTAGATTAATATTCCCAACTCAATGGAAGTAACACGTTTCTCGGCCGACTGTGATAGTTTCTGAGTATCTGTGTCGCATGATATGACCTACCACCAGCTCCTGCAAAAGTCCTATATTCAATACCACATTTTCGTCTTTTGTACTCTTGACACTGCCTCGAACCAATATTCCATCTTTATGAAAGAGGTTATAATAGTAGTGAAAATACTCCGAAAATATCGCGCCTATAGTCTTAAGCTAGTGGTCCACCTGAGCTTACCTAACCGTATGTAGATCGTAAAATAGCCGAAAGATGGCGTCCATTACTTTGTTTAAAATCAGCGTCAACGTATTAGCATAAGATATAATGGACGTGCGCTTTTTGAAACGTAAATAAAACGCGGATACAACGTCATGCGACGTGGAAGTGACGTAATGCTGCGATACGGTTACGTAACCTCTGGTGGACCACTAGCTTTAGTCGATATGTACGCCGCACGAGTCTCGCAAATTTGCGGCGTTTTTCGCCGAAAATCCGTTTCGGCGTTCTGGTCATATCGACTACGACTATTCCTAAACCTAGCTCGCCATTTAGGTTTACGGAAAGCCTATAAAAAGTTTGATAAACTCGACGCGTATTTCGCCTTCTTGAAGTCTCAATAAGCCTTTTCATAAAGTCATTACGCTTGGCGAACTTGTTTTAATGTATCGCTTTCGTCACGAGATACGTAGGAGTTCAGTTCAGTTTATGCTCAAAAGCCGCGGCAACCCGTCGAATTTTAATTCGTGTCTTGCTCAACTTGTAAAAATGTTCCACGCGCTCTTTAATATTTTAGCGTAAAAGGCTCGCGCATTTTTTTATTTCGGGGAGCACGCGCGAAATCGCTCGAGCCCGTTTACGCTAAAATATCAAGACGCGCGTGGAACTTTTTAACAAGTTGAATAAGACACAAATAGAGTTTATGCTAGCGTCTATTGGCCATCATAGTGAAATGTCACTTCTACGTCACGAGTGACGCACCCGATACATCTAAACAAGAAGGCCAATGTTACTTTATAGAAAGGCCTATTACGTTTGAACGACTCACTCTTTTCTACGACTCTCGGAATATATAAATGTCCGGAGGCGGGGTCAAGGAGGTGGGAGGCAGGGGAACCGACTTTGACCTCTTCACCGTCGCGATTTCCATCGTAGGCGTGACCATTATCTGAGACGAGCCGGATAAGAAAAGGCGGATTAAGAAAAGAAGCAGATTCCTTATTCGGCGCTCTGGCTGACTGCGGAGTCTTAATAAACTCTCCTTTAGGCGCGGTTCACTATAGCCCCTGAATGGGGCAGCCATCCGATCATCTGCAAATACAAACGGCGGCTGCACTCACCTTCACCTGCAACATCCCTTCTCTATCTTCCTCTCGGTCTCTCTTGAGCTTCCTCATCCACGATTTAGATCTTCCAAGGAAGGACTTTCCCTCCCCCGTTTCTCCTTCTTTCACTCTCCGATCGCTCTTCCTTTTATTACGTCCACGAATTCGTTTTGGGTTGAGGATGTAGCTATGCTATGATATTTTTCAAAGTTCTTATACCAGCGGTATTTTATATATCTCTTACGGGAGAAGTATTCATGTGTCTTACGAAAGAAGTATCGCTGTCGTTTGCAAAAGGTGTATCTAAATGTCTTACGAGCGAAGTATCCGTGTCTCTTACCAGATAAGTATCCGTATCTCTTACGAGAGAAATAGCCGTATCTCTTACGAGAGGAGTATCCTTATCTCTTACGAGAGAAATAGCCGTATCTCTTACGAGAGGAGTATCCTTATCTCTTACGAGAGAAATAGCCGTATCTCTTACGAGAGGAGTATCCTTATCTCTTACGAGATAAATAGCCGTATCTCTTACGAGAGGAGTATCCTTATCTCTTACGAGAGAAATAGCCGTATCTCTTACGAGAGAAATAGCCGTATCTCTTACGAGAGAAATAGACGTATCTCTTACGAGAGAAATAGACGTATCTCTTACGAAAGGAGTATCAATGTTTTTTGTGAGATAAGTATCTAAATGTCTTACGAGAGAAATAACCATATATCTTACGAGATAAGTATCGAAGTCTCTTACCAGGGTATTATATGTCTCTCTTACGCGCGAACTATCCATATCTCTTATGAGAAGAATAGCCGTATCTCTTACGAAAGGAGTATCAATATTTTTTTGCGATATAAATTGCTTTGAATACTGTCCGATTATTTTTACATAATTTATAATAACATTCTTAATGGCGGCGGATAAATATTTTATAAATATATTACAAAACAATCGATAAAAAAATTTTAATGCCGAGGGGTGTTTAATGTTTAATGTTTAATTTTTATTATTCAATGAGTTATTAAAGTGGAGTGAAGGGCAAAGTCGACTAGCGATTTATAGCCCTCCGGTATACATTTAAATCTATAACATGAATATAAAAAATCAATTTACAAAATAAAAATAAACATAAAGATTTAAAAAAAAATCCAGTCGAATGTATATTTTAAGTGATTTGTGGATTTAATTACTGGATTTTGTGGATTTGTGGATTTTTTCCTAAATTTGTGGATCTGTAAAAAATCAAGCTGCATTTAAAAAAATATATACTGATTTGTATTTTTAAGGGATTTGTGTAGTTTTTCTGAATTTGTCAAAAAAACGGATTTGTATCTATTAAGGATTTTTCTCGTGAATTTTTCGGATGTGGTGATTTTTTTGGCGGATTTCGTGGATTTGTAATAAATCCCGGATTTATTTTTTTTTTAAATAATAGAAATCAGTGCCGTATTTGTTTGGTGGGTTTGGGATTTTCCCGTGAATTTTTCGACGAGTGTACGGGATAGTTGTTTTTTGTCGATGTGCGACCTTTTCGTTGTCTATAGGCTCGTGCCCCAGGTTTTAACAATTTTATCTTTGTTTAGCAGCGGAATGGGTTTTTGTGATGAATGCTATCCTATAATTTCTATAAAATCCTACAACTGTGAAATGATCCCATAAAATCCTATAATTTTGAAATTATCAAAAAATCCTATGATTCTGAAATGATCCTATAAAATCCTATAAATTTGAAATTATCTTATTTTTATTTGGGTATTAAACGTTCATTTTTATTTGGGTATTAAACGTTCATTTTTATTTGGGTATTAAACGTTCATTTTTATTTGGGTATTAAACGTTCATTTTTATTTGGGTATTAAACGTTCATTTTTATTTGGGTATTAAACGTTCGCTTACCCAATTGACTTGAATTTGTTTAGTTTCACGTATGTCCAGGGGCTAGTAGGCCACACTTTGAAGCTCTCTGGTGCTCTTTTAACTCATCGTAGGGAAATGGGAAAAAACGGGCATACTTCTCAACTCACCCCCTACAACTACTTCAAATTTTTGCATAACACTTTGAAACACCCTGTATATTTGCAAATTTTTGTCCTATAATATTTATCTATTTTTTGGCACTATTGGCTGGGAGATTTGGCAATGAAAATACTCGCAAAGATATCGCTAACCCGGACTTGTTTCGTCTAGACTATAGAGCCTTTAAGCTGTTCGAATCGGGGATACATCGGACAATCGGCGGGAAAAGTTAGTCCTACAGTTCCCCTTCTCTCGCCCCTTCTTCCCACCACCGATGTCGTCTGCAGGACCCGTCTGCGAGCTGTGTTTCAGAGAATGTCTCTCTTTTCGTGTTTGAAGAACGAAAACCAGATCAGTGGTCTCCTTCTTTTCTACTTCTTCGCTTTTAGTCTTTTCACTGTCCTGTTTTCTTTTTTCATTCTTTTTGTTCCTTTTGATGCCTTTGTGTTTTTCTAACTTCGCTTTGTTGGCGGCCAAAGAGAAAGTCTCTGCCGTTTCCTCTATATAGAACAAAAAGTCTTAAAAGTTTATTGCTGATTACTTTACTAAGAAGAGTATGTGTGAAATACAATTTGCGTTGTTTGTACGAATAACGGTTATTAGATCTTGGTGTGAGGAATGTTTTCAAGACAGCGGCTATGACTCAATGGTAGTGTTGTTTTTCAATATAACACTAGTCTTACGTTATGGAAATGTCACTAGAAATCTGCCTACTTACCAAAATAGAAGTGTTGTTTTGGTTTAGGTTTTATCGTAATTTGACTTTTCCCTTTATGAAATTTAACTATGAATGTGTCGAATAAATCAAATTTTATTGGTGTATGTAATAAGTTTATCAGTTGCTGCCAAAGCTATACCACACTTTGATCTTAAGGGGGAAGACTCCAGTGGCCATTATCTACTTTCGCGCTATTTCAAGCTGAACTCTTTTGATTTTGTATTTTAACTTATAAAATTAATATTTAAGTGTAGAACAGCCTCTTGTTTAGTGACTAAAATATTTTTTACAATTTTAAATTTAAAAGTAATTAAGTTATTACGTTTTAATTCGGACCCCCGGAGCTAAACAAGTTGGGCAAGTGCCCAAACTACCCTTTAGTTAGGACCTTATATCTCGTTAACTATTAATATTAGAATTATCAAAATTATTTTAAGCACTAGAGGAAGGTTCAGCCTAATAAGAAAAATATAATTCAAGGATGTAATTGTTAAAACAGAAACGTTCAGCTTGAACGAAAAAGAGGCTTTTACTGTATTCTTCCCCCTTAACCAAACCTTAAAGAATCTTTACATTAAATTTCAAAACATCTGTTTCGAACAAAACATAGTATTTCACAGATAGAAAGGTTTTATTTAAGGTTTTCAAAAAGTATGCTACAGAATGACACCAAGAATACATTTATTTATATACTTAGAGAGAATGAGAGGATTTTGAACGATGCTCCCAATCCACCTCACGCTCTAACAGAAAGCTCCGCCCCCCTTAAATCAAATCAAATCAAATCAATCTGATCTCTTGAAAACAAGGATTTTTTAAAGGTGTAAAATATATTAAAAAACACTCTTTAAGGGTTTTTTCTTGTCTCAAATTCAAAACTTGGCAAGGTGTATAAACGGTGTTATATTACACCATTAATAGAGTGATATAACACCCCATAGGTTGTAGCTCCCCTAATGCAGTAGTTTAGTACCCTAAAGGGAGTAGTTTAACACCTTTAAGGGGGTATTATAATACCCTGTAGCTCCCTTAAGGCAGTAGTTTAGTACTGCATACTTCTGGTATTGGCTTCGTCGTAAGGGTGATATCACCGCGATTTTAACTATGTACTGCATACTTCTGGTATTGGCTTCATCGTTATGGGAATGTATGTAGCTCATTGTGGACTCTCTGCGGTAGACATGGCCGGACTATTCGCGGAGCCTTGACATCAGCTCCGTAATGTCGCGCGCTAGCTGTGACTGCCGGGATATCCGCTCGGAATGGTGGCGAGAGTGGATTGGGGTCATCCGGGCGGGGCCAATTTCTGATTAGTGGACAATTATACGATTCGTCCCGCGATTTGGAGGTGGTTCACGCTTCGCCGCCTTTAGAGTGTCTGCTTCCAGTCGAGCTTCATTTGACCTTCTCAGATTTTGAAGGAAACGCGTAGTTGATACTTATTTCGTCGTATTTTACATAGCGGCGTAAGAACCGGGGGGGGGCAGGGGGGCATTGCCCCCCCCCTGGAATTTTGCCTGGGGTGCAACCCATGCAAATGCCCCCCCCCTGGAAATTGCTTTTATTCATACCATAGTCCATCGTACCTTGGTCAAAATCCAAAAATATACATAATATAATTTAGTATTTTAGTAGCGTACTAAGTCTACTTACTTATCGTAAAATTATTTCAAAACATAACTTAGACAATGTGGGAGTTTTAACTTTTAAGTCTTTTTTCTAAAGTAGTATTAGACTAGTTTCGTGATATACTTTTTCATATGTGTCGGGTACCCGGTTTTACTACTAATATCAACACTATCATGTAAAAAAACGGTTTTATGTAAGTTTTGCTATTTGTGCGATAATGTTTCTCGCTTCAATGAGGTGGCAAAATTATCGCACAAATAACCTCACCTTCGCGTAGCAATACAGGTTGCCAACCCCTTTAAATCGGCCAGTTTTAATTAATTGGAGTCGTGAATAGGGTTTAGCGTCGGTACACCAGCGCCACCGCAACATCGCAATGTTCTCGTAATATTGTTAAATAAAACAGGCGCTCTCGAGTCCTGTCTCTCCTCTGCACCTTGGGAAATACCAAAATTGCGTGTTTTGCACCAGCGTTGCCAGACGTTCTATAATTAAAGGAAAAATCTATAATTTTGCCACAAAATTTTCGGTTGTCCTATAATTATAACAGTGTACTATATAGGGCGTTTTTTTCGATTTTTCGATATTGATGACCTATAAATCCTATAATCTGAAAATCTCTTACTGTAAGCGTTAACAGTCGAATAATTTCTCGGATCGCAGCCGACAAATGCGATGAATAAATGCGTTTTTATTATTTTAAATATTTTATTTGTTTTTATTTAATATCAAACATCAGTGGTACATCCGATGCAAAATTGAAATTACCGCCAAATACAAAGTGTCCTATAATTTGAACTGGAAATCTATAATTTTTAGTCCTTGAGCCTATAATTTAATTTTGGCTATCTGGCAACGCTGTTTTGCACGACCTTTATCTTGCAACCTACGATTTCTTCAGTTGGTTTCGCGCCACGGCTTTGCCCAGATAGTTAAATAGTAAATATGTTTTGAATTATTTGACAGTGTTTGTAGGCCTATTAATTTTATTTGGAATAAAAGTTTACGCAATCAGGTAAGATGTTAAAGAATAATCTAAGATCGTTTAAAAATTTAGAACTGAGGCTTCTAACTTTCTATGATTCCTTTATTTAATAGACTTAATTTTTAAAATGTTATTATCTAAATGATCACTCAATTAGGTCTGATGTTGAAAATTTATATCTTACAAAGTTATCACTACTGAGCCTTCTAATTTTTTATGAATACACGTTATTTTTGTTACACTAGGCTTAACAAAAAAATATATCTGATTATCTTTAGATCAGATGTTTAAAATTTATTAAACATAAAACAGTTATGACTGAGGTTTCTAGCTTTCTACGACTACGATACGAAACTTAATAAAATATATTTTACACAAAAGTTAACTTGAAATTTACAAAATCTTTCACTTATTGTTTAAATATTTAAGTTAAAATCTTACGTACTGTTAATAGGTTAGAGACTAGAGTACGGGAAAATTCATCATTCATAATTGTTGAGATAACGTAGGACTCGAGTTCGCGTTGAGAGAGAAGTTTAGACTAAGGCAAACAAGGGAGTATGTATTGTTTTTGAATTTTAAATATTTTACGTTTTTAGTTAGTGTCTGTAAGCGAGTCTGTAAGGGATTTGATTTTTCTTTACAGGATGGAAAGGGGTTTGGGCTACCGGGAGAGGGATCGAATATAAATGAGGGGTAATCGGGCAGAAGAAAAAATTACTTACCAAGTGTCAGAAAAATTGAACTCTACAACCGGGAAATTTTAATTTAGCGAAAATATTATCGAATTTTCCCCGGTTTTAACGCATTTGACCATAATTATCCACATCTGATTTGAGTTAAGTTCGTACCGCTTTTTTCTAATCGTTGCTTTATATTCTGTGTTACTCGATTTTGAATTTTATTTGTTATGTATTCGGCGAGATGGAAGCGAGTGCTGAACTATTCAGACCACAAAAATACATTTTATTTTTTGTTACATAAACTCAACTATTTTTCTTCAGTAGTAGCGAGGTCAATAGAGCGATTAGTCTATGCTTTGAATGTCACTACATATTTCACTACAACAATTTTAGCGTACTTGCGTCGACTCAGGCTCGATTAAATAACTTGTGTCTTCTTACAGTGTACAAAGAACATGTTGATAACACGAATACTGATAAAGTGCTATCCGATTTCATTTCAAAAAATGAAAACCGAATCGCAATTTTTAGATCCTGAATAAAACAAATTTGTTTTATCTAGAATCCAAATATTGCGATTTGGTCTAGCATTTATGTTATAATTTTGAATAACAACGTGTTATTTAATTATAATGCATTTGGATTCAATGGATTCTTTTTTTTCAGTGATAAACTGTGAATAGTTGAGTAAAATTTTATTTCTTTTAATTACCTAAAATTTACAAAACTTTGATCCCCCGTGGAAATTCTCACCCAAAAAGAGAAACAATAACAAAAAAATTATATCTGGGGGGTTCTTGTCTTTGAAAAGAAATAGGCTTTTTTCAACACTGGGGAAAGACTTGGAGTTTTATCGGTTTGCCCCCCCCCCCCTGAAATAAAGACCTTCCTACGCCCCTGATTTTACAACAGGTCTATCCGTAACCACTGTTCAGATGGACGGATACGTCGTGTCTGTTGACGGCTGAGGAGATGAAGATATCTATGCGACGTTTGCCAAGTATTCTTGGCTTTCGCGTAAAGTATAGACCATTGCCGACAGCGGCTATGCATTGTATAATAATTAAAATAATAACTATCCAAAAGTCAAATAATAGCTATACAAAAGTCAAATAATAGCTATACAACAGTAAAATAATAGCTATACAAAAGTAAAATAATAACTAAACAAAAGTAAAATAATAGCTATACAAAAGTAAAATAATAGCTATACAAAAGTAAAATAATAACTATGCAAAAGTAAAATAATACCTATACAAAAGTAAAATAATAGCTATACAAAAGTAAAATAATAACTAGGGAAAAGTAAAATAATAACTATACAAAAGTAAAATAATAACTATACCAAAGTAAAATAATAGCTATACAAAAGTAAAATAATAACTATACCAAAGTTAAATAATAGCTATACAAAAGTAAAATAATAACTATACCAAAGTAAAATAATAGCTATACAAAAGTAAAATAATAACTATACAAAAGTAAAATAATAACTATACAAAAGAAATACTACCAATGACGAGAATATGCTACTCAATTCGGTGGCGAGTCCAAGTCAGAGATTGGGGAAAGTGTTAGTGTCGAAAAAAGGTTAGAGAAGCAAATTAGCATTAAAGCCAGAGGAATTGCCATACTGATTCTTATAATTAGGATTGTATGCCAACGTCATGTTTTCAGCCCATAATTTGCTGTGTTGGTGCCCTTTAACTATTTCCTTTAGTTAATGGTTAGTAAAAATTTCTTCGTGGTTGTGTAAAATTATTCAGCCTTACTATTTCAAAGAAAATAATGAATACTGTATACCTCCAAGCGTGTACTTATTTATAGTTAGAGAAAATGACTTTGTTCAGAAAATATTTCTTAACAATTGAAACGGTTTTGTTAAGAGTTAGTGGAAAATATCTGAAAATTAGCGACCATGAAAACTGAGTTTTAGAGAAAGTTAAAACTGTAAGATCCTTCCCCCTGAAATATCAAATCAGTATAATTGCACTCTAAGAAATTACCGTAACTGAACAATAATATCACGATAAAATTGACAGTTATATGAACGTTTCAAATATCGCCGTATAATCAACGGTCAAACTATATTTAACGAAAACGTGATAATTAAATTAACGGTTAAACCACATTTCGTGTTTTTGACCGCTAAATTAACGGTTAAAATACAATTTCAATAAACAAAAATGTAAGACGTAAAATACATTCAATTTTAAATTATTTTTTAATACATGCAGTGGCGGATTCACGAATTGGCTGAGTAGGCTTAAGCCTAAGGCCCGGTACTGGGCAAAAGGTCAGAATGGCCTCTATTAACGTTCAATTCTAGGGATCCGAGTGATAGTTAATCCGCCACTGAATTATTCAAGTGGACATATCATCCCACAGTGCGAACGAATAGAGTCAAGTCTTTGTGATTGATTTCCAACCAATGCCTTACATATCACAAGTACTAATTCGTGAGTTCAACAGGATATGTTGTAAAATTATTAACGGTTTAAAAGCTGTAATTTGGACGGCAAGGTCACTGTTTTTAAAGCATTATTAGGCTTACCATTTTCCTTAACCGAATTTTTATATAAAAGTGCGCAATTAAATATATAACTTAATGAAAATATTTTTTCAGTAGTCTATTGTGTAAATCGTAGTAGAGGTATAATTTTAATTACACAGTAAACAATAATTGTTTTATGTTTAAGAATTAGAATGCAACATCGTGTTAGGGATGTTTTTAGTTTAGTTCAATTAAAATATGTCTGTCGGTTGCAAACGCTGTTACTTCACGCGAGAGTTTGTCTTTGCTGGAAGTTGGTTGCGTGTATAGGCTTCGTGCGTAGTTAAAATTCTGGTCATAAGTATCGCCGCCTACCGACCGAATTTTAAATTGAATATATGAAAGCTGTCGGCTCGTTCTAAATTATCTCCGCATAACAGATGAAAGTTCAACCGGAAAACCTAGAAATTCAAAAGGTAGATGGTGCAATATTTCCTAAGCTTGAAGCCTATTGCTCAAATACTGTAATTCATCTGGTGTTGTGAAACAGCCATATGGTCTTATGGAATTAGGATAATTTGGATATTTACGAAAACCTATTGTACAGGTTACTCGTTAAACTTATCATTAGAGAGTGCATAATTGAAATCGTAATTTTGTACGAGAGTTAAGTACTTTTCTAATTTGATATTCAAGGATCGAAATAAATATAACTATTTAAGAAAATTTTTGTTTTACGAGTTGGTTACATTTAATTTTTTGGGAGAGCGTTAAACTAAAAACATTACTGTAAAATGTAATGAAATTTTACCATGAAATTGACATTTAAAAGACCGTTAAATTATTAGCAGTACTTTAATCATTTTAAATGTATCCTTTTCGTAAATTTGCTTTTAATATAGCTATAAATTTTAATGACCAATTTTATATTTTATTTTATGGTCATATTACTTCTCGTCTCGCAGCGTATCGTCTGAACTAACGGCTTTAAAAGTCGCTTGATGACTTAGGCCTAAGGTGGTGCCTAGCTGATTATTATTAATTTTATTAATATAGAAATAATTGCTTGATACCACTAAATTTAGTGTTTTTCCGTGAAATATTTTTAGGCCTGGGGCTGTGTCAATCAAATCTTTTTAATAATTTGGTCACGTGTTTCTTTTCGGGGCTGAAATCCCCTTCGCTCGTTTTCTTGGCTGTCTCTCTTCGGGGGTCCTTTGGCCCCCTATAGAAGAGCGATTCGTATTTGGCCTCGAGTTCTTATCTCTGATCTTCGCTTGTTTGTTTTGGGCCATTTCTAGTAGCTTTATTTCCTCGAATCCTGTCGCTTTCGCGCAAGATTGGGTGGGTAGAGAATCCGCCGGGGAAATCAACCTGTTGAAAGGCGCCCTCTATTGCAGTTCGTCGAAGAAAGTTTCTCGATGCTTAAAAATGCAGTGTTAAAGTTGGAAAATACATTCGGTATTTTTTCGCACCTTCTAAATTTGAAATATCTCTTCTTGACGTTTTTCTGTTTACGCTAAAAAAAAATTTGTTGAAAAAAAAAATTTGCGGATAGTTTAAAATAAGTTGAAAATATTTGTAAAGATGTCTCAATTTATTCGATTTTTGACCATTTTTTTCATCCATAATTGCAAAACCTCAAATTTAGAAATTTAAATAAATTTCCAATTAAATTACTAGACAAAATTAAATTAAATTTAAATATAAACAGATATTTTTAAAAATTAGATTTTTTGACACTATTTGCGATAAATAATTTGTTTTTGGTGGCAGGATCCTGACGAAAATGGTAAACCAAATTTGATTCCAGAAATATATCAAAATAATTTGAGATCGCAATTCATCTTTGATCGAAATTGAAATCCAAAACGCGTTATATTTGATCCAATTGCCATGTATAAAACTCAACTTCATTCCGATTTGATCGAAATTATTAGATTCAAACAAAATTGGAATGAAACTGAAATCCAGTTTGATTTTACATTGAGTTCAGTCATTTTCCTAATGGTGAAGATACCAAAATTAATCACTTTACCACTGAAATCGTTAAAATGTTGCAACGATTTTTGTAAAATTAAAATTAATTAATAATAATTAGAATAATAGTGAGTGTATAGAGCTGATGGCTCGCGTGGCAAGAAGGGCTTGCCACCACCCAGCCACCTGTCTAAAGGCATTAAAGGTCGCTCGATGACTGGGTGGTGCCATGGGTATTAGCCTAGCTGATTATTAAACTTTTTTTACTAGATCAAATATGAGGCATTTTGAATTCTAATTTGCGATCAAAGTCGAGTTTCGATCTGTCCAATTATTCCACAATATTTGAAATAGTATAGCCTCTTAGAAGTATTGCCCTTCTACAGCAAATTATAGATTTTTTTTAAAGATGAAGCTAGAGATCAGTGTTTTCTATAAATAACTCAACTTTTTTCCGTTTTTAGTCAGGATGACGCGAAGTTTTGAGATATATGAGTTTATGATTCGTATGTACTTCATACTCTTGGTTATTATGGGATTGCACAATTTAGCTAGGAATGTATAGAAAGTATTGCTGTTCTATACAGTACAGGGTGGAAGCTTCAGCCGTGGTCCAGCCTCGGTACTTCTCCTAGTACACCAGAGTGCTGCGGGTCGAACACTTCTACAGGCGCTGTTATTCCACAAATAGACCAATGGGATAATTATAAGCGCATCTTTATCTAATCGCCCGATAAGGCATTTGGAAGATGCGCTTCTAATTCTACCATTGGTCTATTTTTAGACTACGAAAAGTACCGAGGCTGGACCACGGCTGAGGCTTCCAATTATCCCATAGTCTATTTTTGGTCTACCAGCGCCTGTAGAATTGTTCCACCCGCAGCACTCGGGTGTACTAGGAGAAGTACCGAGGCTGGAAAACGGCTGAGGCTTCCAATTATCCCATTAGTCTATTTTTGGCCTACCAGCGCCTGTAGAAGTGTTCCACCCGCAGTACTCTGGTGTACTAGGAGAACTACCGGAGCTGGACCACGGCTGAGGCTTCCAATTACCCCATTAGTCTATTTTTGGCCTACCAGCGCCTGTAGAAGTGTTCCACCCGCAGTACTCTGGTGTACTAGGAGAACTACCGGAGCTGGACCACGGCTGAGGCTTCCAATTACCCCATTAGTCTATTTTTGGCCTACCAGCGCCTGTAGAAGTGTTCCACCCGCAGTACTCTGGTGTACTAGGAGAACTACCGGAGCTGGACCACGGCTGAGGCTTCCAATTACCCCATTAGTCTATTTTTGGCCTACCAGCGCCTGTAGAAGTGTTCCACCCGCAGTACTCTGGTGTACTAGGAGAACTACCGGAGCTGGACCACGGCTGAGGCTTCCAATTACCCCATTAGTCTATTTTTGGCCTACCAGCGCCTGTAGAAGTGTTCCACCCGCAGCACTCGGGTGTACTAGGAGAAGTACCGAGGCTGGACCACGGCTGAGGCTTCCAATTACCCCATTAGTCTATTTTTGGCCTACCAGCGCCTGTAGAAGTGTTCCACCCGCAGTACTCTGGTGTACTAGGAGAACTACCGGAGCTGGACCACGGCTGAGGCTTCCACCCTGTATAAGTGGCATTATATTTACCGCTGGTTGTCTAACACGGTGAGGGAACCCTGATAAAAATGATTTGAACCAATGTCCAAATTTCGATACAATAAATTCCGCTCTCTTTTTTACCTTCCCCCCTCCCCCCGCCCCCTCTACACGCGCACGTCACTGAATAAAATAATCACGGGTTTATGCTAGTTTTGTTTGGAAGTCTAAAGTTGATTTTTCTGTCACGAGGCGCGTGCGAAATTGAACGAGCCCTTCTATATATTGAAATATTGAGCAACGCGCGCTTTAAAATATAACGCTTTTACAAGTATGTCCTGGATCTCTGCATTACTACTTCTAGGCCAATCGCTGAACAGATTTTATTTAAGCGTCTATTCTGTTTAGGTTATTTAAATTAGATGAAATCGGTGTAAAGCTGTATACTCGTTTGCATCTTACGCGTTGCAATTTGATCAAATATAACACATTTTTAATCCAAATTTAGATCCATGCCAAATTTTGATCTGATGATTTATAATTATAATATTATTAATTATAATATAATCATGTAAATAGATGTGAAATCTGCGGCTTAATATTATCTGTAGACCTGAAAAACAATATTGATATTTTAATCTGTCAGTTTCCAATTATTTTTCCACAAAGTAAGAAAATTACTATACGTTATTATATACATTTTTGGGGAAGCTACGATCAGTTTGGGACGGTAATTTTGAATTTGGGTGACTAGGATACTTGCTCGTACAGATAAAAGATAAAACTAGTAGTCTCCATACCCTGGTAGTTGACTTCTCCCTGAGCGCCAATGTTGCGCGTACGAAACACTTTTACAGGCGCCAGTAGATCAAAAATAGACAACATATTTTTCCCAAAACAAATTGTTAACAATTTTTGCATATTTTTGTATACAATCTACATAAGTTACGCAAATAAAATTAGTGGCTAAAAAAGTCGTACCGAGTTTGCGGTAGATAATTGCTTCGACGAAATTCCGGGGGTAATCGAAACTTTTCCAGTCATAAACTCTCATTTAAGTTGGCCGCTGGAAGCTATCGACATTTGCCATATAAAGATAAAGAGGTTGCATCATCTCTCAGTGGGGGCTGGAGCGGCCCCGAGATTGCCGTCGAATTTGGGAGGCGGACGATTCGAGAGGCCGCAATTTACCGCTAGGAGGCGCTTCGTAAAAGTTTGATTGCAAATTTTTGACGTCCCCTTTCGATAGGAGCCACTCTCGTCACACCCGCAGGCTCTAAATACACCTCTCTTCATCGCGCGCCCCCTCTCGGCCAGGTCCCAATCGAGTCGATTATGTCGCCCCCTACCGTCCATCCAAGTAGGTACTCCCTCTCTCTTCACTGCCGCCTTTTTAATATTATATCTGAACGCGCTTGGGAGTGTCAGGATCCCCAAATCAGAGAGTGGTCAATTTCTCCAAGAAGAAGAGCTCCTCTTCAGTTCTTTCTAACGGAAGTAATTAGATTTTTTTTCTTTTTAGCGGTACTTCCTCAGCTCGCTAGATGGCGAGCTGCCATTTTTTCAACCTCCTTTCTTCCGTCTTATTCTTTTCACTCACTGAGCGCTATATACTAAATCGATCGTTGTCGGCGAAAGTTAGGATAAGTAATTAGAGGGTACTTTATACGTATGTTTGTTTAAGGGCGCTTTATTGGAATTTTGAGCGCAACGTTTTTACGTGTTTGCGGTGTCGTTGTTTCAGAATTAAGAGCCTACGCGCCAATTTATTTTATTTTCATTTATTTTTAATTTTCGGTATAAAAAAATTTTTTATACAGGGTGTCGCTTAACCTTTTCGATCAGACCATTAGTGACGTTGTGATAATTTTCAAACCTGATTATTTTTTTATTTTATCAGGCTCAAAAACTCGAAGCTGTATTTGATCGGAAATTCAAATTTAAAAGGCTCGAAAATTTAAAATTATCAAATTCGGAAATTTAAAATGATCAAATTCGAAAATTTAAAATTATCAAATTCTAGAAATTAAAATTATCAAATTCTAAAAATTAAAATTATCATATACAAAAATTTTAAATTATCAAATTCTAAAAATTAAAAATATCAAATTCGAAGATTAAAAATTATCATACTCGAAAATTTAAAATGATCAAACTCTTAAATTAAAAATTATAAAACTCTAAAATTTAAAATATTAAATTCAAAAATTTAAAATATTAAATTCAAAAATTTAAAATATTAAATTCAAAAATTTAAAATATTAAATTCAAAAATTTAAAATATTAAATTCAAAAATTTAAAATATTAAATTCAAAAATTTAAAATATTAAATTCAAAAATTTAAAATATTAAATTCAAAAATTTAAAATATTAAATTCAAAAATTTAAAATATTAAATTCAAAAATTTAAAATATTAAATTCAAAAATTTAAAATATTAAATTCAAAAATTTAAAATATTAAATTCAAAAATTTAAAATATTAAATTCAAAAATTTAAAATATTAAATTCAAAAATTTAAAATATTAAATTCGAATAATAATATTTCATGTTATCAAACTCGAAAAGTTCAAATTTACTGATTCGTAAGTTGAACATATTTAGACTCAGGCTCAAAAAAATTAAATAGAGGGTAATATCGATATAAAAATAGGAAACCAAAAGTAAATTTACGTGAAAGGAATTAATGGACAATTCATCCTGGAACACTGCCTTCTACCTTAGGGAGCGGCGGTAATCAAGGTGGTAACTCTCATACCGAAAAGTTGCCAATGCCCACCCAACCTTTACGTGACTGAACAAACCCGCTCGAGGGTACCCAGATAATTTTACAGATAATATTTATTTTTTGTTTGTTGCTTTTAGGTTTGTTCGAGGACAATGTAACTTTTAGATATGTTCATGGAGAGTGTATTTTTTGGGTATGTTCAACGAGGAGAGTGTAGCTTTTGGGTATGTTCAACGAGGAGAGTGTAGCTTTTGGGTATGTTCAACGAGGAGAGTGTAGCTTTTGGGTATGTTCAACGAGTAGAGTGTAGCTTTTGGGTATGTTCAACGAGGATAGTGTAGCTTTTGGGTATGTTCCACGAGGAGAGTGTAGCTTTTGGGTATGTTCGACGAGGAGAGTGTAGCTTTTGGGTATGTTTGATGAGGAGAGTGTAGCTTTTGGGTATGTTCAACGAGGAGAGTGTAGCTTTTGGGTATGTTCAACGAGTAGAGTGTAGCTTTTGGGTATGTTCAACGAGGATAGTGTAGCTTTTGGGTATGTTCCACGAGGAGAGTGTAGCTTTTGGGTATGTTCGACGAGGAGAGTGTAGCTTTTGGGTATGTTTGATGAGGAAAGTGTAGCTTTTGGGTATGTTCGATGAGGAGAGTGTAGCTTTTGCGTATAATTGAGGATAGTGTATCATTTGCGCATATTCGAAGAGAGTGTAGCTTTTGGGTTTGTTCGACGAAGAGTGTATATTTTTCGTATATTCGAAGTGAGTGTAGCTTTTGGGTATGTTCGACGAAGAGAGTGTAGCTTTTCTGTATGCTCGACGATAGTGTATCTTTTGCATATATTCGAAGAGAGTGTAGCTTTTGGGTTTGTTCGACGAAGAGTGTATATTTTTCGTATATTCGAAGTGAGTGTAGCTTTTGGGTATGTTCGACGAAGAGAGTGTAGCTTTTCTGTATGCTCGAAGAGAGTGTAGCTTTTGGTAATTTTCGAGGATAGTGTAGCTTTAGGGTATGTTTGAGGATAGTGTAGCATTTGCGTATATTCGAAGAGAGTGTAGCGTTTGGGCATGTTCGAGAAGGGTGTATATTTTTCGTATATTCGAAGTGAGTGTAGCTTTTAGGTATGTTCGACGAGGAGAGTGTAGCTTTTCTGTATGTTCGAAGAGAGTGTAGCTTTTGGGTATGTTCGATTATATACAATGTGTATATAGATGAAGCTAACATTAACTGTAAATTAAATATTGGATTTTGACCCTCCAGCTCTTACAAGGAGACGACCCTAGGTGTTACACACCGATTTCGTTCAAACTCGAGGGATTGGTAACTTGAAAAATCCTAAAGGGAATTTATTCAATGGGCAACGGTTTTGCCATGGCAACGAAAAATGTTTTTGACAACATAAAATGGAAATTTTTCCTATTTAAGCCATATCGGTTCATTTTCACCCATTTGGTTCAAATTGATCAAAATGTGATCAATTTTATTTTTTTTCGTCAATTTTTAACAATTTTTTTATAATTTTGGTATTTTAAATTTTTTTTCAATTTTTTCAATTTTTTTCCAAATAACATGTTATTTTCAATGGGAAAATTTCCATTTTATTGACCTAAAAACCCGAAATATCCTTAAGAGGGGTGAATTTCGAGTTGCTCGTGACCATTAGTGAAACTGTTCTTCTAAAAAGGGTTTATTTTCGTTTCAGAATGACGTTTTAGAGCGGGGTTTTCATTGAAATTCGTACCTGTGGTGGTCTTGTAAAGTGCGCGAGCTTTACGCGCGATTGCATTTCGCTATTAACCAAATAGCTATAAACCGTTAGCGCCGAGCTATAAATTCGAGAAGCCAGGATATTTTTGTTCAAAGTACATTATTCTAAAACATAAATTCTTCGGTGTCTTTTTGAAAACGCCAACTGGCTAGCTTATTCGCTTAAAAGTGTATTTAAAAGACTCGCTCGCTTCGGCGAATCTTTTGAATGTAGACGTCGAATGAGGCAGTCTTTAGAAGCGTCGTTGTCTCTCCGTTTCCGGGCGGGAAGGACCGTTCCCCAAACTTATTAATCCCGTATGGCGCGTCTGTTTTAGTTAGCCCTAAGTTAAGACGTCCTGTACGGCTCGCAGGCGGCGCCACCGTAGGCCACGTCGTAGCGGTAGCCGAGTTTCCATCCTTATAACGTTAAAAGGGACGTCGTAACTTAGCTTCTCCCTTGACGCGTTTATGGGCTTCGGCTAGACGAGCCGAGGCCCATTGTGCGCCGCTAGAGTACGCGAAACCCAGCCAACTAGAGCATTGGCTAAAACTACGCTTAAATGTCGTCAAAAGACTCTAAAACAGTTTCCACGCTCGTTTACAACCCTCCTACACCGCGGCCATCTCTGACGTCAACTGCCGACTTTTTATATCGTTTTCGCCGGAGTACTATCATGGCCGCTTTAGCTTGTTTTAGACCGAGGCTTGCATGGTCGGCTTCGTTTAACCAGGCCATTAGTTCGAGGTCCTCACTATTTCGCCATTTTAACTTACAAACCAGGCGCGGATAGATGGCGCGATGAAAATCGAGGTCTCCTTCGTCCATTTTTACGCGTCTTTAGCCTAGGCCCTTAAAGGGGAATTGTCACCACCCTAAAATTGGTTAAAAACCATTTAAATGGATAGAGGACGTCCGAAAATGGTTATACGAAATATTTCATGTTCATATTTCCAGTATTTGATTTATTATTAGCAACCAAATTTCGAGTTTTATCCCTCCCGACTCGAGAATCTCAGTACCGCTTGGTTGAACCTACTTGCAGCGCCATCTCGTGGATGAAATATTATTTTCCCCGGTTTTATCGTTTTTCGGTCTGAACTGTCGTCTGCTACGACATTCTCCTTGGCTTTTCAACCGAGTTATACTCGTAGATTGTAGTTTATCGTGTTTTTAAAATGCCTTACACGCCGCCCTTTCTAAAATTTTTGCCACTTAATTTTTTTGGCGCTGCACGTAGGTTCAACCGCGATTTCTGAAATTTTTGGAGCCGTTTGATGTAGGTTGCTGAAAAAGTAGCGTAACATTTTAAATACTTTTCCAATAACTATAAAATTTCAGGGACATAATCATTAATATATTTCCTATCATTCTGTTAAAAAACCTCGTAAATTTTGGTTTTGGTGACAATTCCCCTTTAATATTTCTATTACAAGATTACATCGTGGATGTTTTCTTATTTTTCTCTCGCGACATTTTCCACTTAAAAATTGAAATTACAGAACCAAATAATTTCAATAAATTTTCCCGTTATGAAACGAAATTATGGAAATTTGCAAAGTCTCGAAAAGCTAGGTAGTTTTAAAACTTAGCTACTACCGAAAGTACATAAATATCTCTTACGAGAAAAGTAACCCTCTATACCATAAAACTGAAATTTAAAAATTACGCTGCCAATGGATATTTTCTTAGGTATAAGCAATAGTTTTTCGATTTAATATAATTAAATATTTCCTATCATACTTATTTTTCTTAGTACCAGCTTCAAGCAAAGAGCATTAGCATTATAGATAATTGATTAATTATCTCTAGAGATAAATCTTTTATATATACTTCTAATATTAGGAGAAATTAAAAATCAGCTACACTGGGGTCAAAGATAATCCTTTTATTAATTTCAAAACTCATGTCTTAAAGAACAATCGTTTTCCTTGGCTCAAATCTCCGTTTATAAAAAATGTACAAATTCCAAAGGTCATTTCGTTTGTTTTTCGTTATTTTCCCCGAGTTTCACTAGTTTGGTTTTTTCGCTACGTCGTAGAAGTCAACGTTTTTTTGCAACCATTATAAATCAGGTAAAGGGTTGGAGTTATTTTTTCCTCTTCTTCGATAGACTATCCGATACCCAATGCATTTAATAATTGGACTGGGGACTTCCTGTTTACTTATCGTTATTTTTCCAGTACGCATCCCTATTACCGTATAACTAATTTTTTTCCTTTCGTTTCAATTTGCTTTCGAAATCTCAAACTAAAAACTAAAAAAAAACACTTTATTGAAATATTTCGGAAGATATTATAAATTAAGACTGAATATTTGTATAAATTTCTTATTCTATTTCTTAAACAAAATATAAATATTTTGTAGTCTAAAAGCATAATTTGATACAAAAGTGGAGATTATAAAATTATCGGAAGTTTTATTTTTTGGACGGAATTTTACTGTTTTTAGTTTTTAATTTTTGAAGCATTTCACGCCTTTAACTCGTCAATTTGAGGGGCCTATTAGTGTCATAAAATATTTGGAAGGGGTCTCTCTAGAAAACTTTATTGATACAGACCCCGTGTGTAGTTTACTTACATTGGTATACTGCAATGAAAATGAGATTTTAAGGAATATTTGTTTATTTCACAAAGTTAGTATATTTAGATATTTACTTTCGTGTTGCTTATTTTAAAATATTGGGTTTAATCTATGGTAAATAATTATATTTTTATATTTTTATTTATTTTGTTAATAAACACGGAACTGGAGAGAAGCCTTTTATGTAGAAAAACCTTTTGGCATATTACTTGACCTCAGTAATATGAGGTCAAAGTTACCCATGAAACTGTGACAAAATATGTCAATGGAAAGTTTGGCACCCAGCGAAAATTTAATTTTGTAATGTTTATAATGTATTAAACGTTATATAGGAAGAAGGTTTTCTACATCTTCTATATTTCAACTTTATTAACGAAGAACATATCTAGTATAACTGGCGAGCTGCGCTCCATTTTAGGGTAAGGGTTCCCGCGTATGTCAATAACCTTAATGAGGAACGCATCTAGAGTACCTTGCGAGCTGTGCTCCATTTTAGGCAAATAATTCCCTCGTATTTCAACAACATTAATGAAGAACATATCTACAATACATTGCGAGCTTCGCTTCATTTCGACAAAGAATTCCTTCGTATTTCAACAACATTATTGAAGAACATATCTAGAGTAACTTGCGAGCTGCACTCCATTTTAGGCAAATAATTCCCTGGTATTTCAACAATATTAACGAATAGCTTATCTAGTATACCATGTGACCTGCGGTCTTTTTAAGGGTAAAGTGTTCCTCCTATTTCCAATAATATCAACGAAGAACGTATGTAGTGTAACATGCGAGCTGCGCTCCAGATCAAGGTCTTTGGTCACAGTAATGGACCTATAATGATCCTTGTCGTTAAAGGTAGATTTTCACATTAGGATCTTTTGATCTATTCTTCCGTCTCAGATTTGACCGCGATGATAAACTATGTCATTAATGACGTGGAACGTCTTGGCCATTTTATATTGGTAGTTAAAATCGTCGCTTTTTGAAGCATCTCTTAAACTTGTCACTTACGGCGGCGTTTAACCCGCGTTTTTTAGTAATTTAAGCGCTTTGGGAAACCTATAACTTTAACGCTGGGGTTTGCTCCGAAAATCTCCGATAATAAGTGAAATAGAATATCGAATTTTAAAGCAACGGTATATCTACAAACCTTTTTCTTTATAGACTGGGTGTTTCAAAAGGTTATGTAAAAATTTTAAGGAGTTGTATATACCTAATTATTAAATTAATTCCATTAATTAAAGTTGTTTTGATGACCGTAACCGTCGAAAACCACAGTCACGGTACCATGAGATAGTATACCAAATAAGGTTGACCTAAGTTGAAAACTGTAGATTCTTATAGCGGACTAACATATTTACAAACACTCATCTTTATATATTAAATGTTAAGGCTTAGATGGTTGCAAGTTCAATGTGCGTTGTTGATTTTGAAATTAAAAATGACTTCGTTACATTTGCATATTTAATAAGAGATTTGTAAATATTTTCATCTCTTATTAAATATGCAAATGTAACGAAGTCGTTTTTAATTTCATAATATTAAATGTTATGTAATGTATGCAGAGTGTTTCAAAAGGTTATGCGAAAATTTGAAGGAGTTGTAGGGGGCGAGTTGAGAAGTATGCCTTTTTTTTCATTTTCCTACGATGAGTTAAAAGAGCGCCAAAGAGCTTCAAAGTGTGGCCTACTAGGCCGTGGAAGCAGGATGCAACAAGCGCAAAACCAAGCAGCAGGGAAATGCGAACATTAATTTTTGGGTTCCTGTGATAGGTAAAAAAGGACTTTGTAGACAAATCGAGATAACCAGCGTATTAAAGTAAACTTAAACAGTATTTAAAGATCCTGCTGCTTGGTTTTGCGCTTGTTGCAGCCTACTTCCGGGGGCTAGTAGGCCACACTTTGAAGCTCCCTGGCGCTCTTTTAACTCATCGTAGGAAAGTGGGGGAAAAAACAGGCATACTTCTCAACTCGCCCCCTACAACTCCTTCAAATTTTCGCAACACCTTTTGAAACACCCTGTACATATAAAACTATATCGCTTAGTGACTGTAGTTTTCGGTCGGTGGTCTAGACGCTAGTTAATCAACCGTATCGACTGCGGCAGTCTTCGGCCCTTAGTGTCAGATTACCGAGCAAAGAAGGACCGAGTGTTTTTCCTCGTGCCATTTAACCCGCCTGAAACAGACGTCTATCCGAAAGCTCTTCCGAAGCGGCTCCGACTGTAAAATATATCGGCTTGGATCACGTATTTGGCTCGTTTATACATTCCATCCTAGAGAAATTCAGCCCAAAGAGAGTAATAAAAAGTCCTTTCGGTGAAGGACACTCGATTTTGGAATAGATCCGGCTCCTTAAACGGAACCAAAAGACCGAGAATTTTAAAGGCGAAGTGGTTATCACTTTCGCCTTGCTGTAAGATGAAACAGATTCGATCCCACCTTGTGGTACTGGGTGAAAACTCGTAACAGATCCTTCCTCATTGATTATTAGTGATTACTGGTTCATTCCATTGATTATTAGTGATTACTGGTTCATTCCATTGATTATTAGTGATTACTGGTTCATTCCATTGATTATTAGTGATTACTGGTTCCTTCCATTGATTATTAGTGATTACTGGTGCATTCCATTGATTATTAGTGATTACTGGTTCATTCCATTGATTATTAGTGATTACTGGTTCCTTCCATTGATTATTAGTGATTACTGGTGCATTCCATTGATTATTAGTGATTACTGGTGCATTCCATTGATTATTATTGATTACTGGTTCATTCCATTGATTATTAGTGATTACTGGTGCATTCCATTGATTATTAGTGATTACTGGTGCATTCCATTGATTATTAGTGATTACTGGTGCATTCCATTGATTATTAGTGATTACTGGTGCATTCCATTGATTATTAGTGATTACTGGTGCATTCCATTGATTATTAGTGATTACTGGTGCATTCCATTGATTATTAGTGATTACTGGTTCATGCCATTGATTATTAGTGATTACTGGTTCCTTCCATTGATTATTAGTGATTACTGGTTCCTTCCATTGATTATTAGTGATTACTGGTTCATTCCATTGATTATTCGTGATTACTGGTTCATTCCATTGATTATTAGTGATTACTGTTTCCTTCCATTGATTATTAGTGATTACTGGTTCATTCCATTGATTATTAGTGATTACTGGTGCATTCCATTGATTATTATTGATTACTGGTTCATTCCATTGATGATTAGTGATTACTGGTGCATTACATTGATTATTAGTTATTAATGGTTCATTCCATTGATTATTAGTGATTACTGGTTCCTTCCATTGATTATTAGTGATTACTGGTGCATTCCATTGATTATTATTGATTACTGGTTCATTCCATTGATTATTAGTGATTACTGGTGCATTCCATTGATTATTAGTGATTACTGGTTCATTCCATTGATTATTAGTGATTACTGGTGCATTCCATTGATTATTATTGATTACTGGTTCATTCCATTGATGATTAGTGATTACTGGTGCATTACATTGATTATTAGTTATTAATGGTTCATTCCATTGATTATTAGTGATTACTGGTTCATTCCATTGATTATTAGTGATTACTGGTTCATTCCATTGATTATTAGTGATTACTGGTTCATTCCATTGATTATTAGTGATTACTGGTTCATTCCATTGATTATTAGTGATTACTGGTTCATTCCATTGATTATTAGTGATTACTGGCTCATTCCATTGATTATTAGTGATTACTTGCTCATTCCATCGATTATTAGTGATTACTGGTGCATTCCATTTATTATTAGTTATTACTGGTGCATTTTATTGATTATTAGTGATTACTGATTAAAGGGTTTTCCCTTTACCATAAAAACTAGTTGAGGTGAACGGTAATAGTAAGTGTAGGGAGCTGTTGGCTCACGTGGCATGAAGACCTTTTCACCGCCCTCCTACGCAATTTAACCCGGCTACCGGAATTAATGGCTTTAAAAGTAGCTAGATGACTTGGCCATAGAGTGGTGGCTTGGGTATTAGCCAGCTTATTATTATTAATTCTTTATTATTTATTTAAAGAGATAATTATTATGTTGAGGCGATTTTCAGCTTTGCTCTCGTTGCACCTCACGGTCTCCTCCTTTTAAATAAGCAATTAAATAGCTCTCTTAAATGTCAATGGCTAAAGCTAGACCATGGTGACCCCTAGGTCAATTAAGAATATATTTATTTATAATTAACCACGTTCATCAAGGCCTATATTTCGCCCGGTACAAGTGGCGGGTAGGGAAGACGTCAGGTTTATGTAACCTAGCTAATTCAATTTGTTGAAGGTGAAGAAGGTTAGGTACCACGCAAAAAGTCCTCTCAACATAGTCATTATCCCTAAGTTGATATAAATACATACTTGATATCAATTATCACCTTTTTGACGACTAAAATATTAGAAAACATATTTCTGCCAAATTGGTTAATCGGAAAGTTCACTTGTCCAAATTTTGAAAACTAAATACTTTTAAGGTTTAAAATGAGATTTAGCCTTAGTATCTTTGAACCAGTAGCCTTTACGAAAATCACTTGCTCAAATTTTGGAGTTTGGATCAAGCCATATCCAGAAAGGATAAACTATTTTTGGATAAAATAATCTTGATGTAGATTAGATCTAATCATATCCAGAAAGGATAAAATAATTTTGTATTAAATAATCTTGATCAAGCGCTTTAAATCTCCTGTTGTCGGATATTATTGCATATTAGAATTGTCAAACTTAGTTACGTTACTTTTGATTCTATATAAATTGAAATATAAATATTAAAGAAATGTAATTTTTTAACCTTAGGATTGAAATAAGATCGATTAATTTTAAAGTAAAACTTATAGAAAATCGGGAATAAGTTTATTGTTAATCTACCCTTATTTTAAAATTTTTAATTATGCCATAAAGATATTTTCTTTAAGGAAACCTTGATCGCGGATTATAACGTAAATTACGTCACTTCCAACTCCTTTGGTGATTTTATTTCCATGATGGTAATCTAATAGCGTAAGAAATATTGGAATTTTTCATTTACGGTCCACTAATTATTTTTCAAAGTCTGATTTAAATGTTTTCGCTCTAACTGTTACACATATATAATATAAGACGTGAAAGAATGCAAAATAAAATATGCCAATTCCTTAAAAATATAAATATTTATTCGAAAGAAGGAGGCTCCAATTAATCAAAGAAAGCGCCTGAAAATAGGTCTTTGATAAATCCGATGCAAATGAAACATTCGGAAATAGGCCTATCCCTTCGTTTTCGTGGCCCGGGGTATTATTTTGTCGGTTGTGGAAGAACTCCCCCTCCAATTTCCTCCCCCTCCCGGGCAATTCTCAAAGCGCTTCCGTTGTCATGACGACCATCTATGACGTCAATGTTCCCTCGCGGGTCGCCCGCTTGGAGCTAGCATCTCTGCTGCCCGGAAAATATGGAAAATCCCGGTTGGTAGGGCGAGGCAGGAGCGAAACGATGCCTGGAATGTTCAGGTCCTTTTCTTTCAAGGAACACCTCTGTTCGGGAGTTGGAATATGAGATGATCATGATTGGGAAGCGATATTATTTACTTCTTAGTATTTGACGTTAGGGGGCGAGTCAAGATTTAAATTTCCCGTATAAGATCTCCAAAACTGGGTGGAATATTTTTCCTTTTTATCGACAACAAAGGGCTCTTTTTAAAGGATCTTTTCTCCTTCAGGCATGAAGATTTTTTACGCGCCATTTTCTTCAATATGCGCGAATTAAATTGCATATCTCTATTTCAATTTTTTTCCCTTTAAATGTCAAAGTTATAGTCACCCTGGAAAATGTGGTTTTTACGCGGGTGTTTTGAACCTTATTTAGTATTTGTTGGGTTACTGTTTGCCACGGTTAATTTATGAAGATGACTTTCGTTTTCATGTTTGAGGTGGCGCGAAGGATTTTTAAAATCATAGTGCGTATTATTATCTTAATTTTCATTTGGTTTGAATATAGCTCGATTAATAGCTTCGTGGAAACGGTTGGCGCTTGCAGTTTACAATTTACACAATTATCGTGTATTCTTTCTACAAGGAAACGAATTTTGAAGGCTTCGACTCTAGTCAGCTCCTGAAAATACTTTACCTTTGAACACTCAAAGCGATCCTAGAATCCGAAATAGGGATTTCCTCATTCACTTGTTCAAAATATCATTTTTCTCGCCCACACAAAGCAATCCTAGAGTTCAAAATACCTTTTTCCTTGTCCACACAAAGCAATCCTAGAGTTCAAAATACCTTTTTCCTTGTCCACACAAAGCAATCCTAGAATTTGAATTAGTTTTTTCTTCGCCCACACAAAGCAATCCTAGAATTTGAATTAGTTTTTTCTTCGCCCACACAAAGCAATCCTAGAATTTGAATTAGTTTTTTCTTCGCCCACACAAAGCAATCCTAGAATTTGAATTAGTTTTTTCTTCGCTCACACAAAGCAATCCTAGAATGTGAATTACTTTTTTCCTCGCCCAAACAAAGCAATCCTAGAATTGGAATTCGTTTTTTCTTCGCCCACACAAAGCAATCCTAGAATTTGAATTAGTTTTTTCTTCACCCACACAAAGCAATCCTAGAATGCAAATTAGTTTTTTCCTCGCCCACACAAAGCAATCCTAAGTTTGTAAACACTTTTCACCTCACCCACCCAAAAGGAATCCTAAAATGCAAAAAACTTCCCGCCTCGACCACACAAAGCTATCCTAAATTCTTAAACAGTTTTGGCCTCGCCCACTCAAGGCGATTTCAAAATCCAAAATAGGCTTAACCTAACCCACCCAAAAGCGATTCTAGAATTCCGAATACGTTTTGCTTCGCCCACACAAAATAGTTTCTTATTCACTTAACCAACCCAATCAGAGAATCCATTAAAAATTATTAAAATTATTTATATTTTTATTTATCGTGTATAAATTTCCAGCAAGTTATTTGTTTTTCTTTGCGAAATATATATTTAAATTTAATTATTTTTATTAAATTTAATTAAATTGCTAAAAGGGGGAACCGGTTTCCCCTTCCATAAAAACTTTTAGAGTCTAAAGGTAATAGTTAGTGTAGGGAGCTGTTGCCTCGCGTGGCATGAAGGGCTTGCCACCACCCTCCTACGCGTTGTAACCCAACTACCTGAATTAATGGCTTTAAAAGTCGCTTTATAACTCAAGCCTAAGGTGGTGCCTTAGGTAATATCCTAGCTAATTATTATTATTATTATTACAAATCAACGTTCAATTTCTATCAATATGGTGCTCAAAATGTGTTTCAACAACAGTTAAGTTTTGCTTTTTTGGGGATAGTTACGACTGTGCAGGAATTACCCCAAATGAGAAGCTGTGCCATTTAAGATATCGTTCCACAACTATAGATTAATAGCTTAGCTATCATTTAAATCGAACATCTCATTCAATGGCTGTAACGCAATGTTCTCGCGGATAATTCCAAACAATATAATTGTTGAAATGGTCGATTTCTCCATTGTTACCAAAGTCCAAATTACAGCCAGAGATTCCAACGGTAGAATATCAAACTGCAACGCAATAGTGGTTAAGAATTTAATTAAAGTTTCCATTGAACTGTTCGCATATAGTTGATGTTAAAATTAGTTGCTGTTAAAATTGTTCAAGGATTTTTTTACTTGAAAAATGCGTATTGTATATTTTAAAGATAGTTGCGGCTGTAGCGAAATTTTTTATTTTAAAGATAGTTGTGGCTGTAGCGAAATGTTTTATTTTAAAGATAGTTGTGGCTGTAGCGAAATGTTTTATTTTAAAGATAGTTGTGGCTGTAGCGAAATGTTTTATTTTGTACGTCAAAATTCATTCAGTTTGGTTTGGAACCCACTTCAATTCGAAGTTTTAACTACACTGTTAAAAATAAAGATTTTATTTTAGACCTCTAAAGTGGTTAAAAAAAATCCAATATTTAAGACCATTCAGGGTTTTGTGAAGTGTTTAAGTACTTATTTTACACAATTTTGTCCATTTTACTTCATAAACAGTAAGAAGATAATCCTTTTTAACTTTATTTCCAGTCCTTTATAGGCCCTTATTTAATTATTTTTTTTAATATTCATTTCGACTCAATATATTAACATGGCCAGATTAGGCTGGTTTCCGCTCGGGGGAAATAGCTGAATGAGCGTCCCTGAAGTCGTTGAACGAAGGGAGTTGATCACGTAGAGTATCATTTAATAGTTTTAGTTTTAGATATACACATAGCAAGAATTATCAAGTGCCGATATTTGGGTTATCATAGTTTGACGCCTTAATCAAAATCCCCTATATTTAAAATCTGATATGAAATTTTTAAAGACTTAACCTTAGTTAAATATTCCTGGTGATTGGAATTTCTTCGCATTATGTTATTTTAAAGAATATATTAAAAACGAAATAACGTAGTATTCAAATACTAGTCTCGAAATCGGTCCATATCATTTTTTTCTTCGTTTAAGGGAATTAAATGGGTATTCAAAAGGACTAAATGTTAGAACATAACGTTTTTATACCTTTACCACCAGGACTGGAAAAGGTTTATTCTTAGGGCTCGTTCCCTTTCAATACCCCAAAAGGTATTGTATTCAACATAATAGGTGTTTCTATAAAATAAATCAATAAAATAATTGAATGTTCAAAATGTTTTTCCCCGCGTCACGAGCTTAAGCTTTTTAGTGCTTTATTGGCACGCGCGTTTCGCACGTCGACTTCAAATACCAAAATCTTTATCGACTCGAGCGCGCACTCTCTATCTTCAATAACTTTAGCTAGTGACGTAGAAAAAACATTTACACGTGACCTAACGTATTTTATAGAAACACCTATTGATTAGACCGTTTTAAGTAACAAAATGGTTTGAAATAAATTAAAAGTCCAATTTTGGTCGTTTTATAAACCTTTATTTTGAACAGTGTATTACCGTTAACCTCTACAAGGTTAGTAAGTGTAGGGGACTGCGCGTTCGTGTGGCATAAAGGGCTTACAATCACCTTCCTACGCATTGCAACCCAGCCGATGATTTATGGCCGTGAGTATCAGCCTAGCCGATTATTATTATTAATTTTGGTCGAAAATTGGGCCCTAAATTATTGTTTTACAGGGGCCGTGCTAACCAAACTCTTCGAAAAACATCCGAATTGGTAGTAGATTTGAGGAGCGTCTATTGGTTAAGGGATTTCGGTGCCATTTATTAGTGAGCATAGTTGTTTCGGTAAAGCGTCCTGAATGGCTATGATTCGCGCTGGCAACGACCCGGGAACGCTCGAGCCATTATTACTTGATAGCCTGGATATATTCTAATGTTTAATCTGCCTCTGTATGTGTGTATATTGAATGCGAGCTCTTCCTATAATGAGGGTCAATATATATTCGTAAAGCGCCCCGATGTTGGGCCCCTTCGGGTACATATAGGGTTAGGTTCATATAGGGCCTACCTACGTCATCGATTATTCCTAGGATTGTTCGGATTGGAATGGATTTGCGACGTTGCGATTTAATTGCGTATTTTGATTTTGGAATGCTGCGTGGGATTATCACACTAACTCTAATTAATATAAGTAACAACAGAAGTAGATAATATTTTGAAGTATCTTGTCACTTTTATTTCAAACATTTTAAAATATATAGTATAAAGCCATGACTCGTAATATTTTTAAAATTCAAGAAGTAGATAATATAACAATGTATCATAACTTACAACAGAATTAGATAACATTTTGAAGTATCTTGTCACTTTTATTTAAAACATTTTAAAATAGTATAAAGCCATGATTCGTAATATTTTTTAAATTCAAGAAGTAGATAATATAACAATGTACCATAACTTACAACAGAATTAGATAATATTTTGAAGTATCTTGTCACTTTTATTTAAAACATTTTAAAATAGTATAAAGCCATGACTCGTAATATTTTTAAAATTCAAGAAGTATATAATATAACTATGTATCATAAGTTACAACAGGAGTATATAATATAACTATGTATCATAAGTTACAACAGGAGTATATAATATAACTATGTATCATAAGTTACAACAGGAGTATATAATATAACTATGTATCATAAGTTACAACAGTATTTAATAATATACGACACATCAGTATTTAATAATATACGTTACAACAGTAGTATATAATATAAGTTACAACAGAAGTATATAATTAAAATTACAGCAGAAGTATATAATATAAGTTACATCAGAAGTATATAATATAAATTATATCAGAAGTATATAATATAATTTAGTATCATAAGTTACAACAGAAGTATATAATATAATTTAGTATCATAAGTTACAACAGAAGTATATAATATAATTTAGTATCATAAGTTACAACAGAAGTATATAATATAATTTAGTATCATAAGTTACAACAGAAGTATATAATATAATTTAGTATCATAAGTTACAACAGAAGTATATAATATAACAAACGCGCATCACAGATGAAAATTTACCGCGTGTATTTATCCAGATAATGTTTTAAAACGTGGAGATTAAATGTTAACATTCGCTTATTTATAAATGTCAATATTTTCCGAAATCGATGTATTTCGCCGCGCACTATTTTATCAAAACATTTTTTGAAAAATTTAGTGTATAAAGCTGGGTATAACAGTAAGAGCCTGGTTAGAACCCAGCTTAAGGCATTGGTTGAAAACTCGGAACCACTCCTTCCGCGCCTGGTTAGTCACTAGATGGCTTGGGCCTAAGGTGGTGCTTTGGGTATCAGCTTAGCTGATTATTATTATTGATTTTTGCGATTTTTGGCTGAAAACCTAAACCCAAGCCAATTCAACCATGGATAGTAGATTTTAGAGGATCGGTAAAAAGCCTGGTTTTTAGCCCCCGTAAACCAATCACACTAAGGGAGTCGTCCAAGGTTATTTGAAAAAAACAAGTATCGCTAAGAGTGGACGATACTGTTCGAAAAAAGAAAAAAGATAAACACGAAGTACATTTTTACGCCAAAAGGTATTTTTTCACGTTTTTATAGATTAATATGATATATTAAATATCAATTGATAGTTTTTATTGAATTAAAAAACCCAAATTAAAAATTACTAAAATATAAAGCGTACAAAATTACGTAACAATGTCAACCGCATTAGATTGCCGTTTTGAAATTTGAAGATCACGTGGTACAAACGACCTTGCAAGACTCCCTCGGAGTCTCTCGAGCTGATTGATACGCGGGGAGAAATAAAATGCACTGTGGAAGGGTATGGAAAGCCTATCCTCTTAATTTACTGTACATGATTCAACTACTATATATAGTATGGATTTTCTTATCCTATACTTATTTTCAAATTTTAAAATCGGTATTATTCAGATAAAATGTGTACTTATATAGTATATTTCATTATTATTGTTATTAATTATTAGAAAATTATTTCTACAGTAAGAATGTCTGTGATGGCCCCGATGATTACAGCCAAGATTTGCGATGTTAAGCCTTGTCTCGAATAAAAGTGCATTATACCTCATTTCCTGCTTTTTCACTATCTAATTGGGGAATTTGTCGCGGAACTAGACTAGTTTCGCGAAGAGCATTATAAATGATCCAACATTAATTTTCTGTCAAGTCTATTTTCCGAGTGAACGTTACAAATTTTTTCCCACTGTGACGCCTTCTTAGCGAAAATGACCCGCCCATAAATTTGAAAACACGCCTAACGTTTTACATTCCAAGTGATGACATGTATAATTTCCCGATATTGTTATATTTACGCAACCAGCATTGGTACAGTGGCGTCGCTAGGCTTTCAAGTTTTGAGGTGCTAAAGCCATAAGCCCTTTCACCAGGGCTTATAAATTATAATTTGCTTAGGCTTAGAAGGTTAGTTTCCAGAGAAACGTTTATTAAACGTATTTAACGAAACAAAGCGTAAAAACAAAAATCATTTCATTTTATTCCAAATTAATTTAAAAACAGTCCGTGAATTTTCCTGATAATTATATTATTTTGTTTTCCACACTCCTCACTGTCTTTATGTTTGGAATATCCAATTTCCTGTTAATTCTTCAAGATGGGCTTCAGAAAGGTTTTAGGTGGATCAAGCGTTACCTTAAACACCCTGACGACGCCACTGCATTCGTAAAACTTCGAAAAAACCTACCGCTAATTAAAAGTGGAAATAATTTATTCTAAAGGCGAATTAGATCTGTCTGTTAATAACTTTCTCTAACCACGTTAAACCCATTATAATAAAAGGGAAGTACGCGTACGATGGAATGTTGTCTTTTAATTTATGCGTAAAATACGCTTTCACGGTAATTAAATTAACAGCGTGGTTCTCGGAAAAGCGCGCGTCTAGGGTTCAGTCCTTCTTAAGCTTCAAAATTTCGACGCCAATGTGGGCCTTAACCCTAAAATAAATTTGTTTATAGAGGGATAAGGGAGGAAACTCGGAATGTGTGTTCACGCGCCTACCTCCGATATTCGGGTCAAGATAAGCCCGAGCCGCGTGACTCTATTAGTCGGAGGCCGCGATCCCTTTAAAGCGAAACCTACATACGCCGCCATCTATCGGCATTTCTCGCCCACTCCGTTTAATTCCTCAGAAATGAACCGAAGTCGTTTTAAATCGAACCGGCGAAAGGGGGCGCGCGGAGATTTACCAAAGGTCATCGTCGCGGATAGTTCGATAACCTAGATGGCGCTACGGACGAATGTCCCCGGCAGAGGGCAGTCTATTCGTTAAGGAGATCTCGAGAGTATAGCTTCGGCGCCACTTAACGGCCGTTCCAAGGAGGCGACTAACGCCCTCCGCCGACGACCCACGCGGACCGGATTTCGTGACAAACTAGGGCGGCTAAACCGTAATAGTTAAAGCGACGACTTTTGACGTTCGTAGCGCTCGCAATGTGTCAACACGGACAAGTTCATTAAGTTTCGTATCTCAGATTAAGGGTCTTATGGCGAAACTGCGATATAGCGAGGCTAACGCAGTCGGTTATACGTATCAACAACCGCGCTGGTCATCGATTGTCGGATCTGTCTCCTTCCGCGATGAAATAGAGGACCTAATATTATCAATACCCTCGTCCGGCACCCTCCAATGTCCGATGATCAAGTGGCCTTTGCGGAATTAATTAAAATCATCCGTTGGGATAAAGGGGGCGGGGAGGGGCGTTTCTCGAGCGCCTAAGATAAATATTTCTTTTTAAAATTATTTAAGTATTAATTTTATAACCAATTAATAATTTTTACGATTTGAAATTTATTTAGAACCTGCCAATATTTGACCCCTAACTCCTTGAATATTACAGGGTTGGCAAAGAACCGACTTATTTAAAAATTTAAAAATCCAGTATGGCTGTAACCAGTGGTTTAAAACCATTAAATAAAAAATGCTCAAATTGCTTATATCTAGCCCTCATTACTTCGAAAATGCTCAAATTGCCCTATTTCAAAATTACGTTTTTGCGCGTGACAGTACCTTTACATTGTGAGGTATAGCAGACATATTTACCCGCTTTCTATACCCTGACATGGCGGCGTATTTTCACGCGCAAAATGAATTTTAAGATCCCCTAATTGCTTATATCTAGCTCTCATTACTTAAGACAAAAAGTTTCTCTTAAAGGGGAATTGTCACCACCCTAAAATTGGTTAAAAACCATTTAAATGGATAGAGGATGTCCGAAAATGATTATACAAAAATTTCATGTTAATATTTCCAGTATTTGATTTATTATTAGCAACCAAATTTCGTGTTTTATCCCCCGACTCGAGAATCTCAGTACCACTTGGTTGAACCTACTTGCAACGCCATCTCGTGGATGAAATATTATTTTCCCCGATTTTATCGTTTTTCGGTCGGAACTGTCGTCTGCTACGACTTTCCTCTTGGCTTTTAAACCGAGTTATATTCGTAGATTGTAGTTTATCGTGTTTTCAAAATGCCTTACACGCCGCCCTTTCTCAAATTTTTGCCGCTTCGTTCTTTTAGCGCTGCACGTAGGTTCAACCGCAATTTTTGAAATTTTTGGAGCCGTTTGATGTAGTTTGCGGAAAAGGTAGCGTAACTTTTTAAATACTTTTCCAATAACTATAAAATTTCAGGGACATAATCATTAATATATTTTCTATCATTCTGTAAAAAAACCTCGTAAACTTTAGTTTTAACCATGGATTTTTTTCGGTGGATTAAACCAGTCTGGCAAGTTCTTGCCAACCCAGTAATATTATAGTTTAATTTTATGGAGACTTCACTTTATGAAAAATTATAAAATAATAGGTAACGGGAATCGTTTCCTTTTCCAATTGTATTCTCCGGGTTTTTTTAAATAAAAAGAGTTATTACCCTAAAAACGCATGTATAAATGTTCCACACGCGCCACACTTGTGTTCTGGGAGAAGTCAACTAGAAGGCACTACCAAAACCTTAGATGGTCAGCTCTGAAATGTTTTTTCTTTCGATAAGTGTGTTAAATATCGTGGTAATTGTTTAAATAATAAGCCATGAATCAAGTAGTTTTAACTTCTAAACGACCCTTATGGCTATACCAATTAGATTCGTAATATAAAAAAATGAAAGTAATAATCAAAAAAACTATAATAATAATAATAACTAAAATCATCATAATAATCACTATAATTATTATAATATTGATTATAATTCCAATGCATATTTTATTTTTAATTTTATTTTAATTTTTAATTATATCGCCTCAACTGTAAATAAAAGACGTCCTAATAAAAATATGATAATGATAATGATTAAATAAATAATAGAACAAAGATTATAAATATAATAGAACAATGATTATAAATATAATAGAACAATGATTATAAATATAATAGAACAATGATTATAAATATAATAGAACAATGATTATAAATATAATAGAACAATGATTATAAATATAATAGAACAATTATTATAAATATAATAGAAAAATTATTATAATTATAAAAAATATAATATAAAAAATTATTATAATTATAATTTTAATTTTAATAAATATAATATAAAAATTATTGTAATTATAATTTTAATTTTAATAAATATAATAAAAAATATTTTAATTTTAATAAATATAATAAAAATTATTTTAATTTTAATAAATATAATACAAAATATAAAAATATTATAAAATTACTATAATTATAATAAATAATTTATAAAATTACTATAATTATAATAAATAATTTATAAAATTACTATAATTATAATAAATAATTTATAAAATTACTATAATTATAATAAATATATTACGAAATTACTATAATTATAATAAATATATTACAAAATTACTATAATTAGAATAAATATATTACAAAATTACTATAAGTATAATAAATATAATCTAATATTTCGACATTTTCTTTTTAATTTGGTATTTATTATTAATCAAATCAGTGTTATACATCGAAATAATTATGATACTGGGGAAGTTAAATTTACCAGCTGCACTCGTCCTCCGTACACGTTTTTAAAAACCGTTCCTAATCCCCGAAGAAAACTATCACCTCAAAACATTAACGACGAAATCCTTTCCTTCGATAAAATTCTCCTTCGATAATAATTTATACTAAAATATGCAAATCAGGCCAATCCGGAAGTTATCTCTCAGAGTGCATGCATATTTAAGAGCCGTCTGTTAATATAATACCCACTTAACCATTAACAATCGCGACGGACTTAATTCCGAGAGACATCCCCGAAAACAACGAATAATTTGTAAAAATAATAAAGCACGTTTGCGGGGCTCCCGCTGACTGAATAATATACTCGGGCAAAACTTCGTTGGTATAAGAGTTTTAATGGCTTTCTAGTCTGGTCGAAGAGTGGATATTTGAAAGCCGAAATCTGCCGTATTGTTGGTTTTGGGTGAACTTGTCCTTTTCTCGCTGGTTGCTGGAGACATCAAATTTTCATAGGACATAAACAAAACGGGCGCTTTGGGGTTAAAGCCGTGGTACGCGGTGGTCGTTATTATTGAGATCAGACTAGACAACTATATTCTCGTGTAAAGAGCCTACGAGGATCCTGTTGGCGATAGAGGCATTTCATTCCCATCTTTATTTCCCCTCTCCATCTCCGCAGCCTCTCCCTTCTCCATCGGAGCACGCTCTTAAATCGCACGCTCTTCTCGCGTTGCTATTAGTTTGTTCTGGATGTTTTGGCCAAAATAAGGCGTGCGTCATTTGAAGTAGCATCTATCTTTCTAATACTTAGCTTAAGTAATCTGGTGTAGAGATGTTCGAGTAATTTGAATTCGGTAATCATTCATTTTGAGGGAAATTGAAAAGCAGTATTATTTACAAGTAATTATTAGTAATCAAAGGAATTAACAAGTCATCACTAGTAATCAAAAGAATTCACAAGTCATCTTTATTAATCAAAGGAATTAACAAGTCATCACTAGTAATCAAAGGAATTAACAAGTCAACACTAGTAATCAAAGGAATTAACAAGTCATCACTAGTAATCAAAAGAATTCACAAGTCATCTTTATTAATCAAAGGAATTAACAAGTCATCACTAGTAATCAAAGGAATTAACAAGTCATCACTAGTAAACAAAGGAATTAACAAGTCAGCACTAGTAATCAAAGGAATTAACAAGTCATCACTAGTAATCAAAGGAATTAACAAGTCATCACTAGTAATCAAAGGAATTAACAAGTCATCACTAGTAATCAAAGGAATTAACAAGTCATCACTAGTAATCAAAAGAATTCACAAGTCATCACTAGTAATCAAAGGAATTAACAAGTCATCACTAGTAATCAAAAGAATTCACAAGTCATCACTAGTAATCAAAGGAATTAACAAGTCATCACTAGTAATCAAAGGAATTAACAAGTCATCACTAGTAATCAAAAGAATTCACAAGTCATCACTAGTAATCAAAGGAATTAACAAGTCATCACTAGTAATCAAAAGAATTCACAAGTCATCACTAGTAATCAAAGGAATTAACAAGTCATCACTAGTAATCAAAGGAATTAACAAGTCATCACTAGTAATCAAAGGAATTAACAAGTCAACACTAGTAATCAAAGGAATTAACAAGTCATCACTAGTAATCAAAGGAATTAACAAGTCATCACTAGTAATCAAAAGAATTCACAAGTCATCACTAGTAATCAAAGGAATTAACAAGTCATCACTAGTAATCAAAAGAATTCACAAGTCATCACTAGTAATCAAAGGAATTAACAAGTCATCACTAGTAATCAAAGGAATTAACAAGTCATCACTAGTAATCAAAGGAATTAACAAGTCATAACTAGTAATCAAAGGAATTAACAAGTCATCACTAGTAATCAAAGGAATTAACAAGTCATCACTAGTAATCAAAGGAATTAACAAGTCATCACTAGTAATCAAAGGAATTAACAAGTCATCACTAGTAATCAAAGGAATTAACAAGTCATCACTAGTAATCAAAGGAATTAACAAGTCATCACTAGTAATCAAAGGAATTAACAAGTCATCACTAGTAATCAAAGGAATTAACAAGTCATCACTAGTAATCAAAGGAATTAACAAGTCATCACTAGTAATCAAAGGAATTAACAAGTCATCACTAGTAATCAAAGGAATTAACAAGTCATCACTAGTAATCAAACGAATTAACAAGTCATCACTAGTAATCAAAAGAATTAACAAGTCATCACTAGTAATCAAAGGAATTAACAAGTCATCACTAGTAATCAAAGGAATTAACAAGTCATCACTTGTAATCAAAGAAATTCACAAGTATTTACTAATAACTAATGGAATGCACCAGTAATCAATATTAATCAATGAAATGCACCAGTAATTAATAATAATCAATGGAATGCACCAGTAATTAATAATAATCAATGGAATGCACCAGTAATTAATAATAATCAATGGAATGCACCAGTAATCACGGGTAATCGGTAATAACATAAGTGTATAATATACTAGCTCCCTATGAGTTAGAATCCGCCATAGATCTAAGGTTAAGAGCGATTTCTCCCATAAAAATTAGAACCGGTATACGTGACTCCCAGCGGCGACTTTTTGCCCTATTTTTTAACTTCTTCAACTTCCGTCGATAGCTAAATCCTTGGTTTGTGGGAAAATTGAAATGAAAAAACTAATGTATCAACATTTTAGAAGAATATTTTATTCATTTCAATGTGAACAGGTATTGTCGTAAAATATTCGTATTTTAAAGCTTATCTCTTCTTTGCGTTAGGCTTAACGAGCTTCGATCCCGTCGTTGAAACGAAAATGTATTTCACTGGCCAGCTCATATTTCAGTTTTTCACACGCCACGACTTCGACACAGCCCATGTACGATTCTAATTTATAGTGAGCTAATATATTATAAACTTATGGTAATAAATATGTGTTATTCAAACGTAATCAAATTATATTCGAACGTAATCAAACTATATTCAACTGTATTCACTTGTTAAAAATAGGAATCGATTATTTGAATTAAGTTATCATAAATTTGCTTTATTGAGGTTAATCAGAAATCAGTAGTATTCTCCAGTAATAATAAGTAATTGGTAATAATCATGTGGTATTCAAACGTAAACAAATTGTTATCAGTGGTATTGACTTGTTAAAATGAATATAGTAATCAATATTCAACAGTATTAACGGCTATTCGGCGGTATTCAAGAGTAATCAGATAATCAATTTTTATCAGTAGCGGCGCCAGCAATAGGCCGGGGTAGGCCTGGGCCTACTTGAAATTTTTGTAGGGGCCTCCAAAAGTCGTCTTAAGGGGCCTCCAAAATTTAATATATGGGCCTCCAAATTATTTAATATAAAAAATTCTGTAATTTGTTTGCGAAATAATTTATTTATTTATTTATTTTCCAATATTCATTGCGAATGATTCGCTTAACGACTCTGCTGTTTTTATTCCTTTCAATGGTACGAGTAGCTTTTCTTTGACAGTAGTTTATTTTTTAGTTTTAAATTTTCGCGAGCGCTACTATATCGAAATTGTATCTTTAATTTTATCTTTACAAATAAATGGTTCTTAAACTTACTTTACTTAGTGTGCCTACGTAAAGTTGTAAGCTCTGATGTAAGGGATGTACATGCGAAGTAACGAATGTAAATTGATAGACTGGAATTCAGTCGTAGAAATAAGTAAATAACCACTCATTTGTTAAGTGTTATCGGTACACAAAAGAGGATCAACACACACTCAGTTTTTAGTAATGTTTAAATTCATAATGAACTCTAATTTTTTCGTCGCGTACCCATTTTACCCAAATATTTCACCACTTGCTTCAAAAAAATTAAATAATCCACGTGGACGGATTTGAAAAAATTGTGGGGGGGGCTCCATAATTTTGGTGGGGCCTCCAAATGGTTGGCCTACCTCCGCCAAAATCCTGGAGCCGCTACTGATTTTAATCAGCGATATTCAAATAAACTTCATTTTCCATAACATTCATCGATTTTCAAATTAACAACTTTAAAATACTTTGCCTGTGAACTGCCGAAATGTGGATGATTTTTTTATAAAAAAAAAACATAACCTAATCGATTCCATTTCCTTTCAAAAAAATAATTTTGTTGATCAAATCTTGTTCCCAATTCACTGACCTCGGAACCCTTGATTTGTTCTCGCTAGCCCAATGGAACACGCAACGTCGATACGTCACTGTAGATTACTATAAAATTATTGTTTCCGATGATAATGAAAAACCTACACCTAGGGTTTTCGAGAATAATGAAAAACCTACACCTTTGATTTACGAGAAGAATGAAAAACCTACAACTTTGATTAACGAGAATAATGAAAAACCTACAACTTTGATTAACGAGAAGAATTAAAAACCTACAACTTTGATTAACGAGAAGAATGAAAAACCTACACCTTTGATTTACGAGAAGAATGAAAAACCTACAACTTTGATTAACGAGAATAATGAAAAACCTACAACTTTGATTAACGAGAAGAATTAAAAACCTACACCTTTGATTAACGAGAAGAATGAAAAACCTACACCTTTGATTTACGAGAAGAATGAAAAACCTACCACTTTGATTTCCGAGGAAATGAAAAATCTACCACTTTGGTTTTCGAGGAAAATGAAAAAACTTACCACTTTGGTTTCCGAAGAAAATGAAAAACCTACCACTGTGGTTTCCGAGGAAAACGAAAAACTTACCACTTTGGTTTTCGAGGAAAATGAAAAACCTAACACTTTGGTTTCCGAGGAAAATGAAAAACCTACCACTTTGGTTTCCGAGGAAAATGAAAAACCTACCACTTTGGTTTCCGAAGAAAATGAAAAACCTACCACTTTGGTTTCCGAAGAAAATGAAAAACCTACCACTTTGGTTTCCGAGGAAAATGAAAAACCTACCACTTTGGTTTCCGAAGAAAATGAAAAACCTACCACTTTGGTTTCCGAAGAAAATGAAAAACCTACCACTTTGGTTTCCGAAGAAAATGAAAAACCTACCACTTTGGTTTCCGAAGAAAATGAAAAACCTACCACTTTGGTTTCCGAGGAAAATGAAAAACCTACCACTTTGGTTTCCGAAGAAAATGAAAAACCTACCACTTTGGTTTCCGAAGAAAATGAAAAACCTACCACTTTGGTTTCCGAAGAAAATGAAAAACCTACCACTTTGGTTTCCGAGGAAAATGAAAAACCTACCACTTTGGTTTCTGAGGAAAATGAAAAACCTACCACTTTGGTTTCCGAGGAAAATGAAAAACCTACCACTTTGGTTTCTGAGGAAAATGAAAAACCTACCACTTTGGTTTCCGAGGAAAATGAAAAACCTACCACTTTGGTTTCTGAGGAAAATGAAAAACCTACCACTTTGGTTTCCGAGGAAAATGAAAAACCTACCACTTTGGTTTCTGAGGAAAATGAAAAACCTACCACTTTGGTTTCCGAGGAAAATGAAAAACCTACCACTTTGGTTTCCGAGGAAAATGAAAAACCTACCACTTTGGTTTCCGAAGAAAATGAAAAACCTACCACTTTGGTTTCCGAAGAAAATGAAAAACCTACCACTTTGGTTTCCGAGGAAAATGAAAAACCTACCACTTTGGTTTCCGAAGAAAATGAAAAACCTACCACTTTGGTTTCCGAAGAAAATGAAAAACCTACCACTTTGGTTTCCGAAGAAAATGAAAAACCTACCACTTTGGTTTCCGAAGAAAATGAAAAACCTACCACTTTGGTTTCCGAAGAAAATGAAAAACCTACCACTTTGGTTTCCGAAGAAAATGAAAAACCTACCACTTTGGTTTCCGAAGAAAATGAAAAACCTACCACTTTGGTTTCCGAAGAAAATGAAAAACCTACCACTTTGGTTTCCGAAGAAAATGAAAAACCTACCACTTTGGTTTCCGAAGAAAATGAAAAACCTACCACTTTGGTTTCCGAGGAAAATGAAAAACCTACCACTTTGGTTTCTGAGGAAAATGAAAAACCTACCACTTTGGTTTCCGAGGAAAATGAAAAACCTACCACTTTGGTTTCTGAGGAAAATGAAAACCCTACCACTTTGGTTTCCGAGGAAAATGAAAAACCTACCACTTTGGTTTCTGAGGAAAATGAAAAACCTACCACTTTGGTTTCCGAAGAAAATGAAAAACCTACCACTTTGGTTTCCGAGGAAAATGAAAAACCTACCACTTGGGTTTCCGAGGAAAATGAAAAACCTACAACTTTGGTTTCCGAAGAAAATGAAAAACCTACCACTTTGGTTTCCGAAGAAAATGAAAAACCTACCACTTTGGTTTCCGAGGAAAATGAAAAACCTACCACTTTGGTTTCCGATGAAAATGAAAAACCTACCACTTTGGTTTCCGAAGAAAATGAAAAACCTACCACTTTGGTTTCCGAAGAAAATGAAAAACCTACCACTTTGGTTTCCGAAGAAAATGAAAAACCTACCACTTTGGTTTCCGAAGAAAATGAAAAACCTACCACTTTGGTTTCCGAAGAAAATGAAAAACCTACCACTTTGGTTTCCGAAGAAAATGAAAAACCTACCACTTTGGTTTCCGAGGAAAATGAAAAACCTACCACTTTGGTTTCCGAAGAAAATGAAAAACCTACCACTTTGGTTTCCGAAGAAAATGAAAAACCTACCACTTTGGTTTCCGAAGAAAATGAAAAACCTACCACTTTGGTTTCCGAGGAAAATGAAAAACCTACCACTTTGGTTTCTGAGGAAAATGAAAAACCTACCACTTTGGTTTCCGAGGAAAATGAAAAACCTACCACTTTGGTTTCTGAAGAAAATGAAAAACCTACCACTTTGGTTTCCGAGGAAAATGAAAAACCTACCACTTTGGTTTCCGAGGAAAATGAAAAACCTACCACTTTGGTTTCCGAGGAAACTGAAAAACAGTCACCTTGTATTTGTGACTGATAATATAATTTAATTCGAAAAGGGGTGGGCACTTCGATGTCTCAGGAAGATGATATTATGAACTGGGCTCGAGGGTAGACGCGCCACCGAAGAAATAGGCATCGCTCCGCCGACGACGGGCCAGTTCAGAGGCGAGTGAAAGGCCGTCCATATAATGACAGGGCCAGTCGAGGGTGGCCGGAAGGAAGACTGTAATGCGCTTGTCATGTCCGATGAAAGACGGGTAAACATTGGGGCTAGAGCCGTAACGAAGTCAACTCGATTGCGGACTTGGCACTCTCTCAGCGGAGCCATCTAGTTTAACCTAGTGGGAGAAAAACTTTTTTACCCACCAATTCTAAGCATAGATGCTTAGAGTACCCAGAACGTCAACGTGTAGGCTACTATTAACGCGTAGAAATTAAGTTCGTTGACGTTCACAGTGGTTAGGTGCTAAAACTGTTTATATTTTGGCAAATATTATTTATTCTGCGTTAAATAATAATAATAAACATATTATATAATGTTACATTACATTATATACATTACATTATATACAAATTGCATTCCATAGGTGGTTAACTTAACATTGCGTATATACTAATCTCCACCACTCTCCCCTTTTCGACTTTCCGTTGCTACGCAACTCGTTTTGAAAATTTTCATATTTAGGCTTAGTTTCTCTATTCGGTGTTAAAGTCGCGAGCCAGATTTCCCGCACGGTATTGACGAGTCCCAAATAGGATGAAACCGGTCTACCGTTGGAATTTCTGTCTATTTTATTTTATTTAATTTAGTTTTTCACTCGAAGACCTTTTGGTCCGAGTTTCGCGTCTTTTTGTTTGCTCGAAGACCTATCGGTACGAGCTATTAGTAAGTTTTTAAATTTCTTCAAATTTGTTTAGGGTTTAGCTTTATTATCCCTTTTCATAATGGACTAATCTACTTATTCACTAATTTTAACATTATATACATTACAAAAAATATTATATAATATTTGATATGTGTTATAATTTTCTAAGAACAGTATCCAACCTCGTTTTGTTTTTTTATTTAAATTTTAGTTTTTCCCTAATAGCATGTCTATACACTATACGCGTAAGGAGAGCCGGAAGATAAAAAATGGCCCAATGAAATAGACAAAAACCTCGTATATTAAAGATCGCGATAAACTGAAGTTACACATTTTTATACATCATCATTTCAAGAATGTTTTTTATTACTGCGGGAGGATGACCATGCTGAGAAGATATTTTAGAGGTGGACGAATTGTGAATTTCAGAAAGGAATCGAATAGTAAACCCCAATTTGAAATTCGATTTGGTTAATCGAAAAATTGAATATTATTTGTTGGAATTCGATTAATCGATTTTTAAAAGGCGGTTATTCGAATTACCGATTATTCGGGTTTTATTCGTTTTCAAACAATTATTCGGTTTTATTTATTTTCAAACGATTATTCGGTTTTTATTTATTTTCAAACGATTATTCGGTTTTTATTTATTTTCAAACGATTATTTCGTTTTTATTTATTTTCAAACGATTATTCGGGTGTTTTTTCGTTTTCAATGTCCTTTTTTATTCGTTTTCAAATGATTATTCGTTTTCATACGATTATTTGGATTTTATTCGTTTTCAATGTCATTTTTTATTCGTTTTCATGCGATTATTCGGTTTTTATTCGTTTTCAAACGATTAATCGGTTTTTATTCGTTTACAAACGATTATTCGGTTTTCATTCGTTTTCAAACGATTATTCGGTTTTTATTTATTTTCAAACGATTATTCGGTTTTTATTTATTTTCAAACGATTATTTGGTTTTTATTTATTTTCAAACGATTATTCGGGTTTTTTTTCGTTTTCAATGTCCTTTTTTATTCGTTTTCAAATGATTATTCGTTTTCATACGATTATTTGGATTTTATTCGTTTTCAAACGATTAATCGGTTTTTATTCGTTTACAAACGATTATTCGGTTTTCATTCGTTTTCAAACGATTATTCGGTTTTTATTTATTTTCAAACGATTATTCGGTTTTTATTTATTTTCAAACGATTATTTGGTTTTTATTTATTTTCAAACGATTATTCGGGTTTTTTTTCGTTTTCAATGTCCTTTTTTATTCGTTTTCAAATGATTATTCGTTTTCATACGATTATTTGGATTTTATTCGTTTTCAATGTCATTTTTTATTCGTTTTCATGCGATTATTCGGTTTTTATTCGTTTTCAAACGATTAATCGGTTTTTATTCGTTTACAAACGATTATTCGGTTTTCATTCGTTTTCAAACGATTATTCGGTTTTTATTTATTTTCAAACGATTATTCGGTTTTTATTTATTTTCAAACGATTATTTGGTTTTTATTTATTTTCAAACGATTATTCGGGTTTTTTTTCGTTTTCAATGTCCTTTTTTATTCGTTTTCAAATGATTATTCGTTTTCATACGATTATTTGGATTTTATTCGTTTTCAATGTCATTTTTTATTCGTTTTCATGCGATTATTCGGTTTTTATTCGTTTTCAAACGATTAATCGGTTTTTATTCGTTTACAAACGATTATTCGGTTTTCATTCGTTTTCAAACGATTATTCGGGTTTTTTTTCGTTTTCAATGTCCTTTTTTATTCGTTTTCAAATGATTATTCGTTTTCATACGATTATTTGGATTTTATTCGTTTTCAATGTCATTTTTTATTCGTTTTCATGCGATTATTCGGTTTTTATTCGTTTTCAAACGATTAATCGGTTTTTATTCGTTTACAAACGATTATTCGGTTTTCATTCGTTTTCAAACGATTATTCCGTTTTTATTCGTTTTCAAACGATTATTCGGTTTTTATTCGTTTCAAACGATTATTCGGTTTTTATTTGTTTTCAAACGATTATTCGGTTTTTATTCGTTGTCAAACGATTATTCGGTTTTTATTCGTTTTCAAACGATTATTCGGTTTTTATTCGTTTTCAAACGATTATTCTTATAGATAAGAGGTATTCGTAACTGAAACGATTATTCGATTTTTTTTCGATTCGGTTAAAAATTTCAGATAATCACTTTTCACGAAATTTCAAATTCGATAATCGATTCGAAACAAACGAATACTATTCAATAATCCGGTTCGAAGATTAAGCTCCTTCCCCCTAAAACACACCCAATCACGCTGTTATCATAATGGTTCCCTAAAAGTGACGCCTTCCGATGCGATTGAAGCTCAAGTCAGTGACGTGCCCCCCCCCCCCCCCCTCTAGTGCCATTCAACCATAATGTCACTCTCTCTAAGTAGAAATAAATATGTTCTTGGTCTTTTTTATTATTGGGTTTTACATAAACAGTAGAAAATATAAAAGAGGAATAGCAACTTTAGCTTTTTGAACGTGGCATAAAAATGTATCTCAAGGTTCTCAAGCTATAGGATTTCCTCTAGGTAATACTTCCGGGTAATATTTTTTTGGTCAAATGAGGCTTAAGTCATCACATTGCCGAAGTAAATAGGCCTAGAGTACCCCGGGACGATAAATCACTCGAATTGCAATTCCTCTCAATGTATTTTCTATTCGGTGCTTGCTCGTAGTGTCGTAGGCATACGTCGTAGCTATGCCGCGCCTTAAGACAGCCGCCATTCTACGTCACAGATAACGAAAGCAAATCATCACCCTGTGATGGCGAAGAATCAGTTAAGATAAACTCGTTACTATGGCAACCAAAAACTCGGAAAATCTCTCCTTATTCGTTGAGTTTGCAAGTTCTCTCCTTATTCGTTAAAGGGGTGATCCCGCGAGCTCTTCGCCCGGTAATAGTCAGTGTAGGGAGCTGATGGCTCGCGTGGCATACAGGGCTTGCCACCACCCTCCTACGCATTGTAACCCGGCCACCTGAATTAATGGCTTTAAAAGTCACTTGATAACTCGGGCCTAAGGTGGTACCTTGGATTAACAATTTTGGTACCTGGATATACCACTTCGTAATTCGTAACGGAAAATTCATGAAACTTCAATAACAAACAGCTAAATACCTCGTTCTTTTAATATTTGGCTACTTTGACTAAGCCTAAAAGCGTGTTTTGATACAAGCGCGATTTCCAACTTCGATCTCGAATTGGTTTCCTTTACATACAGGTAATTAATCTTATAATATTAAACTTCTTTTTAATCAAGTAAATTGACTTGTAGTGATAATGTGGGAAGATCCCAGTCGTTAAGCCTAACAGCCTTACGCGTTACTGTAGTATGATATATCCAGGTAACACTTTTATTAATCCAATGTGGTGCAGCCTAGCTGATTATTATTATTAGCCTAAGTCTATAATATTGTTCCATAAGTTTGTCACTTTGGTGAATATTTTACTGAGAGTTAGTAACGGAATGACGTCAAGATGAAAATCTCCCCCTAGCGAGGCTCTGTCAAAGGCTACGGGTGAAGCGTTAGCAAGCGGACGCAAAACGGCGACAAAGCCCGTAATGCAGTCTGTCTTGTGAATAGGTCCCCCCCCCCCCCCCCCACGAAATGAACGTTCAGGCTTTGCTTCATTAAAAGTCTTAAAATTTTATCAACTTAGTTCAGTAGATCAATCCGGGCCCCCTCCATAAAAAAAAATCAAATTTGCGCCACTGAATAGCTCTCAGTAAAACGTTTGCATGTGAAGAATAGGAAGTGTCACACTTATGCAAGAATATTAAACACTTATGTTATTATTATACCAGCAAACAACGAGTATTAAATTTTTGTTAATTTGATTTTATTGGAACTTTTGATTATTTGAAATAAATACCATCATAAAACAAAATATTGATAAATTAGGCCTTGACGTTTATTCTCGGATGCAGACTGGAATTCTCTATCTACCAATAGCCCATACCACTACAAAGAGCGTCTCTCTGTCAATCGAATACGGGTATGCCAGACGCCGCATCCGGTCTAGTTTTCGAATCCCATTACGCCCCCCCCCCCCCCCCATCACGTCAGTTCTAGGATTTTCCAGCAGACGACATTAAGGTGGAATGGGTAGCGGGGGGGATGGAAGCCGGACGGGGGGGTAGGCGTGTAGCCCGTCAAAATCGTATCGCTCACTCGGTCTGGAAGCGCGTTGAGAAGAAAACCTCGCGCGGAAACCGGGGTCCGAGATGGATAGCATATCAGCTTGAAATGACGTCCGCTTTCTCCTCCTTTCTATTGTTTCACTCCCCTTTTTAACCCCTGCGCGCTCATAGATGGCGCCCGAACTATACTCTGATAAAGCGACGCGTTTTCATACTTCGTTTCGGTTCATTGGCAGAGGTATAGTGGCAAGCTTTGATATCGGCGAACTGGCTACCAGGGTTTAGAGCGAGCAATATGGAGTCCTCTGCGACTGAAGGCTTAACTTAAAAAACGTAATTTGAGAAGTAAATGAAAACTAAATTTAAATTAATATTAATATTAAGATTTAAATTAATATTAATATTAAGAATTAAATTAATAATAAGTTAATTAATTATTATTATATAATTTAATGTTAAATTAATATAAGTTTAAATTAATATTATACAATATTAAATTAATATAGTTTTAAATTAATATTATACAATATTAAATTAATATAGTTTTAAATTAATATTATACAATATTAAATTAATATAATTTCAAATTAATATTATACAATATTAAATTCATATACTTTTAAATTAATATTATACAATATTAAATTCATATACTTTTAAATTAATATTATACAATATTAAATTCATATACTTTTAAATTAATATTATACAATATTAAAATAAATTAATAATTAAATAAATAAATGATAATAAATTTATATTAAATTAGTAACAAATTGATAATAAATTAGTATGAAATTGATAATAAATTAGTATGAAATTGATAATAAATTAGTATGAAATTGATAATAAATTAGTATGAAATTGATAATAAATTAGTATGAAATTGATAATAAATTAGTATGAAATTGATAATAAATTAGTATGAAATTGATAATAAATTTATACTAAGTTACTATTAAATTGATAATAAATTAGTATGAAATTGATAATAAATTTATACTAAGTTACTATTAAATTGATAGTAAATTTATAATAAATTAGTATAAAATTGATAATAAATTAGTATAAAATTGATAATAAATTTATATTAAATTGATAATAAATTTATATTAAATTGATAATAAATTTATATTAAATTGATAATAAATTTATATTAAATTGATAATAAATTTATATTAAATTGATAATAAATTTATATTAAATTGATAATAAATTTATATTAAATTGATAATAAATTTATATTAAATTGATAATAAATTTATATTAAATTGATAATAAATTTATATTAAATTAGTATTAAATTAGTATTAAATTTATATTAAATTAGTATTAAATTTATATTAAATTAGTATTAAATTTATATTAAATTAGTATTAAATTTATATTAAATTAGCATTAAATTTATATTAAATTAGTATTAAATTAGTATTAAATTGATAATAAATTTATATTAAAATAGTATTAAATTTATATTAAGTTAATTAAAATAGTACTAAATTGATAGTATGTTGATTAAAATAATATTAAATTGATATTAAGTTGATTAAAATAATATTAAATTGATATTAAGTTGATTAAAATAATATTAAATTGATAGTAAGTTGATCAAAATAATATGAAATTGATATTAAGTTGATTAAAATAATATTAAATTGATATTAAGTTGATTAAAATAATATTAAATTTATTAAATTAAAGAAATTAGTACGTAGATAGTGACTTACCAAGCACCGGCCTATATTTGATTTTTTGTCAACTTGTGATATGTCTGGCCGCATCCGGGAAGGGGAAGCTGAGCAGGGAATGGTGGTGCTTAGATTCAAAAATTGGAGAAGATGAGGACGGGATGATATTTCCCGAGAAAAGGTACCTCGTCGTAGTTGTCTCGGAACGGAGATGGAATTTAAGTAGACGGCTGCCTACGGAGGAACGGTGTCTTTACTGGGACGGAATTTCAGCGACCTTTTATGCTCTTAAGGAAGAATGATTTGGACGCGGAGGACAGTCAAGTACCACCCAAAATAGAAAATATTTAATATGAGTTATCGTATAATAAGGCCTTTCGTATGGGGCGTCATTGTCCCGCACGAGGGCTGGAAACCAGGGATAAATTATCGATTTGAATAAATTGAAATGATGTGATTTTATTTGCTTGAGACCAAGAATTTATTTATTTATGGGAGAATGATTTTGGGTGTTGTTCCCAATCCACCTTACGCGCTAGCACTAAGTTGCTCACCCTGAAAAAAATCAAATCACTACCCCTTCTCAAAAGCCACTATCACATCCGTTCGGTAATTTTAACCTAAGTAAACTAATAATCGTTAGCTTCCAAATTTTCGTTACTTACAATATCTCATTTTTCGGTACATACACCTGAATTAAAGTCGCTTGATGACTTAGGCCTAAGGTTGGGCCTTGGGTATTAGCCTAGATGATTATTGCTATTATTATTATTATTATCTTATTTCTCATTACTTACAATATCTAACTTTTCGTTACTTACAATATCTCATTTTTCGTTACTTACAATATCTCATTTTTCGTTACTTATAACATCTCATTTTTCGTAACTTATAAAATCTCATTTTTCGTAACTTACAATATCTCTTTTTTCGTTACTTACAATATCTCATAACAGAAACTACACCAAAATAAAAGTCTTGGCTACAATAAGGCGATCATAACCTGTCATGGTGACTAGCGCGTGACAGCTGAACTATTAATTAGTGAAGTTATCTGGAATCTAGAAACTGTCGCCTGTAAAATAGTACTTTAGCAACGGATTTAGAGACGACGGTAGTGCACTGTTAGAAATAAAGGTCTTATTTTAGACCTCTAAAGTGCTTAAAACATTTTCCAATATTTAAGATCATTCAGGGTTTTATCATAGAACATATTTAAACCTTCTGCTCCCCAAATTCAGTCCTTTCGTGGAGTGTTTAAGTACTTATTTTACACTCTTTTATCCATTTTACTTCATAAACAGTAAGAAGTTAATCCTTTTTAACTTTACTTTCAGTCCTTTATAGGCCCTTATTTAATATTTTTTTTTATTATTATTCAATACGACTCAATAGATTAACCAATAACATGGCCAGATTAAGCTGGTTTCCGCTAGGGGGAAATAGTCGTTGAACGAAGGGAGTTGATCACGTAAAGTGTCAGTTAATACTTTCAGTTTTTGATATACACGTAGCAAGAATTCTGTGGTGCCGATATTTGGGTTATAATAGTTTGACGCCATAATCAATATCCCCTATATTTAAATCTGTTATCAAATTTTTAAAGACTTAACCTTAGTTAAATATCCCTGGTGATTGGAATTTCTTCGCATTATGTTATTTTAAAGAAAATATTAAAAAAGAAATAACGTAGTATTCAAATACTAGTCTCGAAATCGGTCCATATCATTTTTTTTCTTCGATTAAGGGAATTAAATGGGTATTCAAAAGGACTAAATGTGAGAACATAACATTTTTATACCTTTACCACCAGGACTGGAAAAGGTTTATTCTTAAGGCTCGTTCCCTTTCAATACCCCAAAAGGTATTGTATTCAACATGAAAGAGTAAAATGGGTCTAAAATAATAGATAAGACCGTTTTTAGTAACCAAATGGTTTGAAATAAATTAAAAGTCCAATTTTTGTCGTTTTATAAACCTTTATTTTTAACAGTGTGTAATTATGAAATGTTGTTTTCTATGACAAGAATTTGCAGGATGTTGAATCTCTGGAATTTTTTTCCCAAACTAGATTTTCCCGAAAACTTTCACTGAAATGTATAGTACATTAGGCAATTTAAACTATACAGAAACACAGCAATAGCCCGACTTTAGTAAGTAGGTTGTACCAAGAATGAATTCAGGTGACCAGAGAATATCATTCTGGGGAGCAGACTATTCGGCTAGTTATTCCTAAGAGAAAAATCACACCCAGCTCCTCTTTTCATGGGGTAATCATTATTTATTCCTCCCGGTAAGAGTTGGTAATATCTTTTGGGAGCTATGAAAACAGTCTATAGTAGCATCCACATATTCTCTGTTCGATTGAAAACAGTCTATAGTAGCATCCACATATTCTCTGTTCACTTGAAAACAGTCTATAGTAGCATCCACATATTCTCTGTTCACTTGAAAACAGTCTATAGTAGCATCAACATATATTATCTGTTCACTTGAAAACAGTCTATAGTAGCATCCACATATTCTCTGTTCACTTGAAAACAGTCTATAGTAGCATCCACATATTCTCTGTTCACTTGAAAACAGTCTATAGTAGCATCCACATATTCTCTGTTCACTTGAAAACAGTCTATAGTAGCATCAACATATTCTCTGTTCACTCGAAAACTGTCTATAGTAGCATCAACATATATTATCTGTTCACTTGAAAACAGTCTATAGTAGCATCCACATATTCTCTGTTCACTTGAAAACAGTCTATAGTAGCATCAACATATTCTCTGTTCACTTGAAAACAGTCTATAATAGCATCCACATATTCTACGTTCACTTGAAAACAGTCTATAATAGCATCCACATATTCTACGTTCACTTGAAAACAGTCTATAGTAGCATCCACATATTCTCTGTTCACTTGAAACCAGCCCGGTATATCATTGTGTTGAAGTTCGTGAAGTAGTTAGCAAAGCTTCTATGACGGAGACGAAAGTTAAAAGGAAGGAAAACTGGTTTATTATTAAATTAACATAATTACAATAATTACAAATTAGAGTTAAATGCTAGTGAACAACACCAGATACCACAGTTAATAAAAGCACCCTTGATCAATAAGAATAATCGGAAACATTGTAAAAAAACATTGGTTCCCTAAAACTAGCTTCTTCCCCTCTTGTGCTAGCAGAAAAGTTGTAGTAGTCTCAACATTCATTCTGACTATTTCGGGGTCTCTAGAGATGCGAAAATGGTTTTTAAAATCACAATTTTATTTTCACTCAACGTTTTAACTTCTTCTTTGGTTGGTACATGGCCTCAGTTTTAATGTTTGAAGAAAAGGAACTGATCTGTTCAGAAATTTATAATCTGGGAACCCGATATGGAACAACAATTTAGTACGTGCTTCTATCGAATTTTCTTCTCTCGCTCCTGACAAAAAGCGGAAGAAATAAGGAAGAAAATATGTTCTCGAAAGGAGGCTTAAAATCCGAATCTAACGGCGCAATTTCTTTCGAAACCCGATAGGAGGCGCCACGCTGATAGATACACACTCTCGCCAACAGATCCCACCCGCTTCCCTCATTCATCAAAAATTAACCCCTCTAGCTTAAGGCTTGTCTGTTTCGAGGGATGCTTGTCCCGGGCCTTAGCTTTTATTTCCCGCGAATGTGGTTTGAAGCGTGTTGAAGGATACCTCGACACTTTTTCAACCTCGCACCCTCACATTTTTCAATTTCGGAGGTCACGTATGATATCGACGTAGATGGTGTAGTGGCCGTTACATTCATCCGTAATTTAAAGCGAATGGCGTCTCCAAATATGCTTTTTCGTATTACACCAAAAAGAACCCGGGGAGTATCGGCCCTTAATATAATTTAATTTTGGCACCATAATACAGGGTAGAATCCAGGCGCTGGTAGGTCAAAAATAGAATAATGGGATAATTAGAAGCGCATTTTTATCCAATCGCCCGATAAAGCATTTGGAAGATGCGCTTCTAATTCCCCCATTGGTCTATTTTAGGCCTACCAGCGCCTGTAGAAGTGTTCTACCCGCAGCACTCTGGTGTACTAGGAGAAGTACTGAGTTAGACCCCCTTAGCTTTTTCCTGTATAACCGGCGGCGCGAGACCCCCCGACTTCGTTAATGGTGGGAACGGCCGCGCGCCCAGCGGATTTTTAAGAAAGTGGTGATCACGTGCATATTATTTTCAAACCCATATAGTACTTCACGTGTATCACATCTGATTTCTAAAACACGCGCTAATAAGAATAATATTTGAGTCCTTCGAATTTGGTTCGCACCAGCATTTTGATATACGTGGCGCCCTCCCGTGCTGAGACTTTACATGGTCCTAAATTCGCGCGCGAAATGTCCTTGTGAAACCTTTCTTAGTCTATGCTTCAACCCTGTATCATCTATGGCGATTTTCACAATTTTAACGACGAAAAAAATGTTTAAATGTGGCTCTGACGTCACAGTCTCTTACTTTTACAAGTCTACGAGCGCGCTCTACCGTCGCCAGAGGAATATAGGTTTTTACTAGCCCACGTGCAAATCGCGAAAATATACCAATAAAGCTGTATCTTGTGACGTAAGAGCAACATATCATATTTGTTTTACTTATTATTAATTTTATTTCATAGAAACAACTATTAGCAAAACTCTATGTAGTAGTTCAGCAGATAATCTAAAGATGGCGCCAATTTAATTACAAAATGTTGACTGCTTTGTCATTTATTTGAATTGTTGAAGCTCTAGTATATTTTTACCAGCCTAAGTTTAGGTAATTCTGTTACAGATAAAGATTTAATTGAAATTTTAATAATTTAATTTGATACAATAGCAAAATATTATAATGAAATTAAAGAATCATAGTATTTGAACTTTGGCGCGAGACGTACGACGGTCAGAATACACACAATGTTTGTTTGCAGTGGCGTAGCTAGAAAAAGTTGTGCCCGGGGCGAGTGAAAATTTGGCGCCCCTAATATAAGCTTATTTTTTTTGCAAATAATATTTTGGCGCCCCTATACCCTAACATGATGGTGGCGCCCGGGGCGGCCGCCCCGTCCGCCCCGCCCTTGCTACGACAATGTTTGTTTGAGCTATTCACAGCAACCTGCAACGCCGGTATCACAACCAATATATATCCACGGTCACACATAATTGTATTTACACTTATTTGTTACGTCTAGTCATACTTTGAAAGCATCGGAGATTCCTTCGATCAGTGTCACTCTTATTTTTTACTTCTGATCACACTTATTTGTTACTACTAGTCAGCCGTTGAGTGTCACACTTATTTTTTCTGGTTATACGACAAAGACTAGTTCGATCAGTTTCATACTTATTTGTTACTTCTGATCACACTTATTTGTTACATTGAGTGGCAGGCTTATTACTTCTGGTCATACGTTGAAAGCGCGGCGCACTCTGAACGGCCTTGAAAAACGCTAGAGGGAAACGGGCGCGTAGACCTCTATAAACACGCGGATTTACAATGTTGGAAATTGCGGGGGTCCGTATACGCTGCCCAAAAAACCTTACTTAGAATTAAAATTAAGGAACGTATTTGCAACTCTAGGCTATATGTAAACCACAGCTATTCAAAAATATAATTTTCATGAAAATCGGACTTAAATTAAGGAAGTGTATGTAGTTTTTTAGGCGAAAATATAAAACCACGAAAATTGGGGTGCAGTAAGTTACCCTGAAAACTATACTTAAATTTAATATTTACTGATATAACCGAAGTTCTAGGTCCGCTGAATCCTAACATATCCAATAATATTTTTTAACGTTATCGGACTTAATTTTAAATAAAATATCTACCACATAAAGCGAAACCACCAAAAATAGTAAATTGGGCAAATGCCCAACTCCAAGGGCTCCGATTTGAAAACTTTATGAAAGGCTATCAATGGCAATGTATGTACATTCGAACGAGATATCATTGACTCTTTTAGCCCTAACCGTTGAAGAGATATGCGCGACACGGCGGCATCGGCATCGGCATCGGCTACACTGTACGTGAGACACACAAATCCTTAGGATTGTGTGTAAAAAGTGAACACTTTTCAACAGGGTTATTTAACTTTTGGGGAGGTTGGATAACTACACTATAAAAGTAATAGAAACGCGTGTCCTTGGGTAAAGAATGGTATTCTAGGTTAATTTTTTAACAGTGCCGTCTATTGCAGATAATTGGAAGATAAAAAAATAGATAAATAAATAGATGAATAAATAAATAAAACAAGTAAGCAATGGTGGGGTCCATTACTTATGTAAATAATTTAATAAAATTTATTTACTTGGAAAATAAATATTTTCAATAAATATTTATTTAAAATTGTGGCTATCTTTACCAATGTAATTTACAAAGTTAATAAATAGGTTTCCTAGATGACACTCAAAGAGAGTAAATTTGGGAAACCATGTCTGACGTATGGGCACCACCAGAAAGCTTCAGTAATCCAACCTCTTAAAGTTAAATTGACCTGGTTTTAGCTGAAGAAAATTTGTATCTAGATATCGTAGTGGCTAGGCGCTCTATTTTCGCTGATTATTTATATCGCCTGTCTTTTCCCAATAGATGGCGCTTTTTAAAAAATAAAAACCTCGCGTGTAGAAAATTTCTTAAACAGATTATATAAATATTTGTTATCATCAAATATTTACTCATTCTTTCCCAACTCTCTTTTTACTTTATTTTTTTTTTACTCTTCGCCAATTGCCGCCTCGATAAACAAGGAGGGTCAAGGCCACAATAGCCGCTCCTCCATTATCTTCATCACAAAAACGGCATAAAACTACGATTTAGATACATTTCAGATCTATTGGCTTGTATGTATCGTATAGATAGGTACAATTTTAATGGTGGGTGTGTCTAGATATTTTTAACGGCTGACGTGATAAGTTGCTACACTTTGATCTTAGCTGAAAAATGAATTATGATTATGAAGTCATCTATTTTGTTGATGCAAAAATGCTACACTTTGATCTTAGCTTATTATTCAATTTCTAAAAATGTATTATGATGAAGTCAACTATTTTGTTGACGCAAAAAATGCTACACTTTGATCTTAGAAAAGGAATAAAAACTGAATTATTAAACTTTAAAAAATCCTTTTTTACGAAGCCATCTACTTTGCTGTTGCTAAAAGATTCTACACTTCGATCTTAACCAAACGTTGAAAAGGTTTATTGAATTTCCAAAAATATACATACCAAGTTATCTATACTATTTGGAAACACAACCCATCCACCGTCCAATCACTCTGCACCAGAGTACATTCAGTACTTGCCGCAAAAATCCAATAAGCAAACACGGACAAAAAATTCTTCGTAAAACTTGGGTCTAGTCAATTTTTAACATATTCTATTTCGGGTGGAGCTTTCAAACGCACCTGTAGCGTCGAAAGAAAGATTTTTTTCGATACCAGATGATACGAATAGGTTTTTTTCCAGCGGATGGCAACTATTGATGGAGATCCTGAGATGGCAGATTCAAAAAAGGGTATAAAAGTAGATGGATGGCGGATGGGGTTCTTTCTAGAGATGGGAAACAATTACTTTATTCGAAAGCTTTCGCGTTCCTCGGATCGATAAAATTTCCTTTTAACCCAGAAAGACGGACCAAATGAAGAGGAAGCGAACATTCTTGTTAAGATGGCCGAAGCAAAAAACGTGCCAATAATTTCAGATAGTATTTTTTTCCACGCCAGTCTAGAAAGCAACGTTACCTGAGACTAAGAGCGTCGAACTAACAACCTCTTAAAGGGTTTGGTAATGGGAACCGGTAAGGTCGACGGCTCCCTTTAATGCGATTGGTAAGGATAGGTGGCGCCACAATCGAGCTCTTAAATATCTCCGCCGATGCCACGCCATTTGCGAAATGGAGAACAGTGGACTATTTTATGCTAGACACGCCACTGAATGGGGGTGGGGTGAAGTCGCATAATTATAGCTCCCCCCTTTTATATAACTTTGCGCTTTGTTCTTCCAAAGTCAGTCATTTTCAGTAATTAAAGGGGAACGGCCAAGCTTTTCCAAATTTGGCCTTATTTCCGTATCAAAAGATTAACAAGACGTTCAATATACTAACACGTACCTTTTTTTGTCTTGAAAAAAATAGCTTTTGGCCTAAAAAGTTGAAACGAAAAATAACGCCAAGTGTTTGGGTTTGAATTTTCGCCGCCATCTTAGGGGCTGCCGCCAGCGCCCGTAACCCCGTATGAGCGATTTGCGAACTAGCGTAACTTTTGAAATCGCTCAATTTAGGCTTAAGTCTCTTATAACTGGAAAGCGCCGCACGTGCAAATTAACAAAAAAATTCGCATCTACAGCAGCGCGAGCTTTTTTTAATCAATTTTAATCGAGCTGGGAGTGTCTCACGGACTTCTCACCAGGTGTCGCGGCGGACGCGCGCTTTTCGATTTCTCGAAATTTCTTTATTTTATTAAAAATTAACCACTCAATATTTTTTGATGCGGTTTTCGCCATAAATTTTAGTTTTTAATGGGCTATAGGGCTATCTAAATGGTTAAAGCTTGACCGTTCCCCTTTAATAATAATCAACCCAAGGAACCACAGAGGTCTAAGTCAACTAGTGCCGATTACCGCTGGCTGGGTTAAATTGCGTAGGATGGTGATGGCAAGCCCTTCCTACCACGCTAGGCCAACAGGGTCCACTCGTGACGTCAGGGAATCAATGAGATAACAGGACTAATTTTAATTTCTTAGCTAACCTGCCAGAGATAACCACTGACATTCCTGCACTAACTATTGCTTTAAAATATCTAAATAAATCTCAGATTGTTTCCGAAATTGATCACTGAATGAGTTTCTAGCTAAACCGACCAAGTCTTAAGAAATGTACACACTCTTGTTAGAAACGTTAAGTGGACGCCGCCATTATCGTACAGACAACCGACGAGCAAGCCCTCTACCGCAGAAATTTCATCCAACCAACACCGGTTTTTTCATCACCCTCCCCGTACACTGTAAGGTAATGGCGGTCGATTGGGGAAGCGTGGTTAAGATTCTTATAGAAGGAAGTAATAATTTCCAATTTCATGCATTAAGCTACGCTTCAACATGGTTATAAAGTGAAATCTTAGATTTCCGTTTATAGCTATGGTAACCGTTATGAAGACCGTGTATTTCCAAATTTAGATATATTATTAATGGAATATTTACACAATCAATGGAACAGGGTTATTGCAATGTTTACATTGGCTTGTTTAAATATTTAACCGATAAATGAGGAGATCTTTGCAACGATATCTATATATTTAACCTAGAAAGTAGAGTGGCAGGTTTGCCAGATAAGTCGTTTTCTGAGGCTCCCTGGTTCGAAGAAAAATATTCTAAAACCATAGTTTCTTAATTCTTCGTACTCAAAAGGAAAAAATTACTAGCCAAGGAATTTATGAATTTTTAATATACCCAGAAATTTACAAAGATCTATGTGGGTTGAGTAAAAAATTCCCCTTATTTGTATCATATCAACCCCTTCAAAAGTTCGGTCAAACTATTAACGTTGTAATAATGGCTATCGCGTTATAGATCGGGTTTCGGCGAGAAATAGATACACCAAACTCGGTCATATAGAGACGTGATGTTTATAGCCGTTATGATAAAAGCGAACGAGAGATGGCGCTATACGTGTTTATTCCGTCCCACCTTCCGTTCATTTTCCTTCGAATACCCCCCAATTTCTCCCCCCACCCCGCACTAGCTCTTTCTTTGGAGCGTCTAGTAAGGCTCGCTTTTATAAGGGCGGGGACTTGGCTAGCATCTGCGCCGGACCTGATAAGGACGCGCTAGGCGGCGCTGGCTACCGAAGGCTCGCTCCTAAGCCTTGGCTTTCATTTTACGCCTCGGCCTTTTCAACGTCGCTTGGCATCGAGCTCTAAAGCGCTAATGTTTATAGCAAATATCCCTATTGTTGCGTGACCGAAACTTAAGGCCTCGCAACTTCCCCTTCGCCTGTGGACTCGCGAGACGCGTCGCTCGCTAGATGGCGGGCGTGCGCTCGTCGGCTTAAACTGCAAAGTAACCAGTTCTTCGGTCTATTCGCGTAGGCACTTCGGTCATTATAGGGTATATATTAAATAGGAAGCGGCGTTGTAACCCGGTCGAGCTTCAATCTTTGGTTTTCGTAGGGAACAGATGCGCCACCAGGTGGCGTGTTTTTGAGGTTAGCCGCTATACCTTTAGGTCAGGCCGAGCTACTGCATTATTTCTGGAGCCTAGCCGGCCAAAAATATAATTCTTTTCCTCAGCAGCTATACGGACGATGCGCTGTTTATATATATATATATATATATATATGGGTTTATTACGTTTTACTAGGCAGCGCCCTCTCGTTACCAAGCTGGAAACAAATTTGATAAGAGAATATATACCGTTATGAACAAACATTTTTTCCTTTTATGTTCCTTTTTTTTGGGATAAATAATCTACCGAGTGAGAAATGAGATCGAATCAAAAGATTTAGGATTACGCTCTCTGATTCGGGCTGCCCTTTCAAATTGCATTTATGTGTTCTGACGTGTAGGTCTTACCTTTGATAACCCTTAATTTCTACTTCTCATTATAGCTTATTATAATTATCAATAACCCATAATTTTGTCTTAAGTCTATAATTATATCACATAAGTGTAGCAGTTAATGTTAGTCGAAATAATTACTGACATACCAAAAAAATAAGGCGATAAAATATTAAAATTAAAATAAATTAAACAATTTCATGTTAATTTATCTCTTGATTTTGATACATTGTTGAAGTTACAAATGTATAGTATTTTACGTTAAATCATAATTTCGATAACCTATAAATCAAATTTCATCACAGTAACATATGACATAAGTAACATAATAACCATAAGTATGAAACACCCTATTCTCCCAATGCTATTTTTGTAATTATTTTACTTCATGTCAATAGCAACATAAATAACAACGTGTCTATGGACTAACAACTTTCTCGGTGTAAGGAAGGCCGCGTTTCCTCTTCCTATTATCAGAAGTAAATGAACCGAAGTTATAGAAATGGCACTCAGAATCGGAGGTCGTTTTGCCTATGAAAATGATGAGAGAATCGAGTCAAATAAAAGCTTATTTCCATCCCCGTCTTTTGATGAGTTAAATTGCACTTGGGAATTGTGGGTCTAGTTATTGCTATGTATAAAACAATGGTTTCATAAAAACCGAAACTTTTTTTCGGCCTATGAGCGCGCAGAATTTCAAATTCGAGGTCCAAATGTAACTTCATAAGGAAAACGCCTCCAACATGGGGAGTATAGCAGTCTGATAACTTCGGTTAATTTACTTTTGCTATTATTCAATCGCTCTACGATTCATTAATCGATATCGTTCAGTGTCATACTTATGGTTATTATGCTACTCCAGGTAATACTAAATATTAATATCGCATCTTTTAAACAACTTTATATTTATAATGAAGAATTTTTATGGGTTATCATATTTATTATTAAAACAAAGTGACCGTTATTTTTGAGTGAGGAGCAATTAAGCGTGGTGTTGGGGGGTTTCCTACCATTTAGGCCTGCAATTCATTATCCGTTCAAGACTAATTATATTGGGTTATGTTATATGAGAAGCCATAAAGCTTTTACCTTGGCTGATCTGGAGTGTGGCTTGGTATTTTTAGCGCCGACTATTTGCAAAGGAAACCCGCCAACCGTTTCCCGTCTAGCCCTAGAAAAATAAAAATCATAATGACGATAAAAAATAATGCTTTATTTATGTCTAAGCATACCCACTCAAAGTAGTCAGAATTGCGTAGGTGATCCGTTATAATAAAGCAAATAGCCTACTTCGTGCGAGGGGCTAACCACTCTCTGAAAATCTGTACACCGATTACCAATGAGTACAGCCTTTGGTAGTGCTAAATATGTACTCATTTACGTAATCATTTTAGTGCAGTCAAAGGTACAGGCTTGTATACCGATTACGGGGAGTGGTTAGCCCCTCGACTTCGCGTTCAAGATGAAAATACTAATCATTTCTTTCTCGAACAGTGTCAGTCATAGACTTTGTGCAAATCATTACCGGTAGAGCTGTGCAAATACCATTTTTTGGGGATCGAATCGAATATCAAATATTTTTTTCAAGGCACGGCAAATACCAAATCGAATATTTATAACGTCAAATAATTTGGTCGAATATTTTTAGGGCAAAAATTTAGGCCAGTTAACTGATCAAATACCAAATAGTATTTCGAATATCAAATTATTCGATGTATTTGGTTTTCAAATAGCCAAATAGTTTGCATATTTGTCAAAAAAAGTAATTGAAATCACTGTTCGTTTTACTTGAAAATAGTAAAATATTAAACCAAGTACAGTATAGCCCAGGGAACTTTGTTCTAAGCGATCAAAAATTCTAAACAGAAAAATCCATAAAGTTACTTACATCAACTTTCCTCTCGGTTTTTAGTTTTGTTTTGGACTTGGTTTACGTTTTAGACTCAATTTTAGTTTTACTTTGTTATTTTAGAAAATTCCATGACAAAAGAGAACACGCGAGTAATAATAGGCGCTTACTTTCGTTAAGAAGTTTTAATATAAACGGTATGGGTAATAGACGGTAAAATAAATTCCAACGGCCTCCCAGCCTCTGAAGGGTTTTTGAATTTGGGGGTACGAAAAAAGGGGAAACGTTTCGTGACAGCATGGCTGCCAGCCTCTCCGCTTCGCGACTTTAATTGTCACTGAAATCATTTCAACCGTTTTTCACGTCATTACGATTGATCTCAGTTAATAATTTGTATTTTAATTTAAAGAATTCAAGTTATAGGTAAATTTACAGTTAAACAACCATTTTGTCTAGCTTTTATTCCCGAAATATAACGGTCAGTTTACTTAGATGGCGCCACGTGCTCTACGAAGAATCACGATTTAGATATTTGTTACTCGGCGAAAGTTAAAAATTGGCCTCTGCGCATGCTCCAATACCAACCAATCCGGTGTTCCCTCCCCGGCTAGTGTCCAGTTTTTAAGTGGCAATGACGGTTTAAAATTCCACCCCCATTTATTTTACCGTCTATGGACGTGGAAGCTACTCTTCATATGGTCCTTGGCGCTGCGGCCTAAAGAGAGGTGCCAGAAATTAGGACTAGTTCGGAAATTTCACTACGCTCTCCTGGGATGGCCTTGAAACTCAACAAATTAGAAAAAGACCCGCGGTTATTCGATCAGTTTGCAAACTATTTGAAAATACCAAATACTTTTACCCTATCTTTTAGAATATTCGACTATTTGATCAAAAATTCGATTATTCGCGAACTTTTCCAAGCGCTATTCGATTCGGTTGTTTATTTTAAGGTTTGAATGATACAGTAAAAAAGTAGCATTGCAGTTGAAGAAAATTAGCGTTGAAATTAGACTGATATAGTATTAACATTTCAAATTAATTATAAGTGTATTTTACCATAATAATTATTATTAGCTGACTCACCAGTCAGAACATATTATTTTTCAATATAGCTAAGGTGACCTACGTGAATACAATATTTTTCGAAATATAGCAACTTTATAAACGTAATAACCAGTCAACATTGAGGTATCGTAAGTTCACCACATACTACGGGTTATGTTAAAAACATTAACCGATAAATGAGCAGGGTTTCGCAATCATAACTACATTATTAAAATCTTAAAATTAATTTTGCGCGTGAAAATACGCTGCCATGTTAGGGTATAAAAGCGGATAAATAAGTCTGCTATACCTCACAATGTAAAGGTACTGTCACGCGCAAAAACGTAATTTTTAAATCGGGAAATTTGAGCAATGAGGGCTTGATATAAGCAATTTGATCATTTTTTATTAATGGTTTTAACCGGTTTAAACCACCGGTTACAACCGTATTTAACCATACTGGATTTTTTAATTTTTAAAAAGCCGGTTTTTGCCAACCCTGAGTTTTGCTAAGATCAAAGTGTAGTCTCTTTCCAAATCCCCAAAATAGGCGACTTCGTATAAAATAATTATCTTGATTTCTAATAATAAGATTTTTCATCGTGAATAACAAGAGATTGCCTAAGATCAAAGTGTTTTTCTGGCGAGTATGTGAATTTCACTAAAAAACCTAATTTATAAATAAGGAATTTCTGATACTTCTCACACCACTAACGAAGCTTCTATGCGAGGGGTCGGACATTTGTACAAAATCCCGTACACTTCAGAAGAAATCTCTGACGAAATCGTGAAATCCCTGACGAAATCGTAAAATCTCTGACCAAATTTCAAAATCTCTGACGAAATCGCAAAATCTTATGAAATCGCGAAATCTCTGATGAAATCGCGAAATCTCCGACGAAATCGCGAAATCTGATGAAATCGCGAAATCTTTGACGAAATCGCGAAATCTTTGACGAAATCGCGAAATCTGATGAAATCGCGAAATCTTTGACGAAATCGCGAAATCACAGAGATTTCGAAATGTCCGACCCCTCGCTTCTATGGCATTTCATTTTTTTACAGAAATGTATCCCAATTTCACATAATTGGTTTTTGAACTCGCTTTAACCCCAAATTATTAATTATAAATTAAAGCTTTTTTATTTCACTCACCCTCTAGCGTAACCCCCACCATGTTTTTCCTAACGGTTGGTATCGGTGTTGGTTAGATCGGTTTTTAGGCTTTTAAATCGATTCCCTCGATAATCATTATTTGTTTATTTAGTCAGCCTGTGCGTAAGAAGCGCCCCTGCACGTCGGGGTGGCGAAGCGAGGAAATATTTTCGAAGCCTCGAGGCGAATTTTGACTTTTCCATATTTCTATTTTTCCTGAGATCGGGGACTTAGGTTGAGGATAAGCAGAAATGGAAGATTTTCTCTACCTCGTTTCAAGATAAAGATATGTTCTCTTAAACTTCCTCCTTTTTCAGCTCGCAAACGGATTTTCAGTCGCCGCTTGGGGCTGTACCAAATCCGAAATAAAACTATTTTCCTTTTAAGCAAATAATAAAAATCGTAAAGTAGCAGTTGCATTTAATAACAAGTTGGCAAGCCAAAATATACCTCTCCTCGGAAAAGTTTTTAATTTTCAGTGATGCGTAACTGTATCCGTGGTTCTGCGGTAGAACGCTCACCTGTCGTGCAAGAGGGCTCGGGTTCGAATCCCGGCCGACTAAAAAAATTTACTACACCCAATGACAAAAAGAGGGCGCTTTTGGAAAAACCTTTTCCCTGATTCTAAGAAACTGGATACGCAGTGATTACCCTTTGCCCCGCAGGCCTGACAGACAGACAGACTGACAGACAGACACGGTGGTTGTATAACCCCTCCTAGGGTACAAAGTCCTCTCGGAGAGGTAAAAAGACTCATAAATGACTCTGTGATTTTAGTCTATCATAACCAATTTCCTAACAAATATCAAAATGAAATTTTTTTTATTTTTTGAATTTAATACCAAGTATGTATTTAAATAGTATCACTTTCGCGTATCTTGTGTTCAAAGTAGGTTTTTTATAGTTTGTATTAAGAAAACTTTGATTTAAAGTGGTTATTTTAGGGGTCCGAATCTAAGTAAAATAAAATATGATTTAAAACGTTCGCGAAAAGATTTAAAAATTCCGCGAACGAGTTAGACGTTTGTGGAAATAAATTAAAAAAGATGAAGTTTTGTAAACTGTATTATCGTCTTGGAAATAATAAAATAAAAGTGAATGTCACCAAAAGTAAATAATCCGAAGTCACGAAAGGCATTTTCCGTATGCATATCGAGATTGGTAATTTTCATTAATCGATTGCAATTAAATTGAAATAAAAATAACCATTAGCTGGGCTAATACCAAAGGCACCACCCCACCCCCAAGTAATCTAGCGATTTTTAATGCTTTTAAATCAGGTGGCCGGGTTATTATACTGCATAGGAGGGTGCTGTCAAGCCCCACAGCTCCCTACAATCACTATTACTGTTAGCCTCTACAAGTTTTTATGGAAAAGGAAACCGACGAACTCGAAGAAAATCCCTTTAACCAGTGGGGGGAGAACTGGCAAACTCTACGCAGAAAGTGTTGGTCCGAGTTTTCACCCAGCGCCACAAGCTGGGATCGAACCCGGCTCCTCTTGCTGCTTTGTGAAGACTTTGTCTAACAATTAAGGAGAGTACCCGAGGTGTTTATTGCCGATTTCGTTCAAAATCGGCCGTAATGTAGACCTATATGAGATATGAAATTTCCCAAAAGGAGACGTTGCACTACCCATTCGATTTGACATGGCAACCGAAAATGTATTTGACTACTTAAAACAAAAATAAGATTGTTTCCTTATTTTACCCAAAGGTTGTTACAATTTTACCTAAAAAATGTTCCAATTTACCCAAACTTGATGAAATTTATCTAAATATGGTCCAAATTACCCATTTCGTGATTTTCAAATTTAAAAAAAATCGTAAACCGAGAAAATCCCATGTTTTTTTAAAGGAATTTTTTTTGTCTTAAGTGGTGAAAAATATTTTCGGTTGCCATGGCAAATCGAATGGGTAGTGCAACGTCTCCTTTTGGGAAATTTCATATCTCATATAGGTCTACATTACGCCCGATTTTGAACGAAATCGGCAAAAAACACTTCGGGTACTCTCCTTGTCAGTGCACTTAGAAGTCAAGATGTAATATGAAATCGGTAATCAACCGTTCGTGTGAATGTATATGTAGGTAGGAATAGATATAAATTAAATTTTAAACAATGCAGGAATTTAAATATTTAATTGAACTGATAAATATTTGAGGTCAAAGTTGGGAATTTTCTATCTGCAAATAAAAGTTGTTTATACTAAACAAAATATTTAAAATAGACTTGGTTTTGGCGGTTACCGTTACTTATAGGTATATTTTCTTTGAACCTGTAGCATTAAAGGCCGACTACATAAATCTTCGGTTTACTCTGTCTTTCACTGGAAGTAGGCTGACTGCATGGCATACGTGTATTGCAGTAAGCCTACTTCCAGTGAAAGACAGAGTAAACCGAAGATTTATGTAGTCGGCCTTTAATGGAAAATTACCACCACATTGATATAACGGTATTTAGCTCTATGCAATGGTTGGATTTAAAATTAACCTATTAATGAGTAGGATTTCACACTCATATTTCAAATCAGGCCCAAAATTTGCTCCAACCATGAAGGAATAGTAGGGAGGGCGGCGTTAAATCCAACACCGTAGTGACAACTCGTTGCGTGGGAGTCATTTATGCAATATAATCACCAACAATCACTGCTAAGTGAACCAAACTGGCGTCCGTGTTTACAAACAATGTCTACACATATATGTTTTATTTACCTTTTTCCAAAAAGCGTGTTACAAAATTACACCATAAACTATACAGCAAAGAAATGTATTTATGTGTTACTAAAATGTAACGTGCCACCTAGGAGCAACAAACACAACACCCCGCACAAGGAGAACGCAACCCGTCAAAAGTCGTGGATTTTCATGCGTACGTTTTTCATTGGCTAGACGCTTTAGCGCCTGCTACCGTCGGAAGGGGAAAATTCGGAAATTGTCTTCCCCCCGCCCGTAAAACGTTCAGCGTAAAGGCTCGTGACGCTCGTCCAATGAAATTCGTACACAACCCTTCGTTAGCGTGTTTAAAGGCTAGCTGCGCTCTCCTTGTGTTTGTTGCTCTTAGGTGCCACCAATTGCGCTCCGCGCGCCGTTATTAAATTGAAGAAGATAAAATGTCTAGCGCCATCTTCCGCGTAGTCGGAGTAAACAATCTTCTTCATTCTTTCGATTTTAATCTGAAATTTATGCGCAAAACAAAGTACGAAACATCGTGTAATATATAGCTGAATTAATTCTACTTTTTCCAAAAAAAGGTTTGAAGGGAAGGAGTTTATTTGGAATCCTTTCGGGAATCTTGGCACTTTTTGATTGACGGTAATCTCCCGGCAATGTTTATTGCAATTTCATTTTTTACGGGGGCTCATATAGAAATCCCCACTTAACGTCACGTCCAGTTGTTCCCGTTATTTGCCGAATGTGCCTCGCTTCGCTGCGTTTTTGCATTTTGGAAATTCGTATATTTTGCGCCTCCACTTTCATTTAGATTATTTTAGCATTTTTTTCCCATTTTCTTAGATTTAGGTTTTTGCCAAGTCGCATTGTTTGAATTATCTTTTCGGAAGAAATAATTCTTACAATGCCTTCGTTAAATTTCTTCGTAGGCGGAAATTTTTCATTACACTTCCGCCAAGCTGATAACGACGTCTTGGGGAACTATTCCTCGAATTCGAGACTATTTAACATAATCTTACGCAACCCGGAATATTTGCAATTATGTTTCACTTTTAAGATTAATGGTGCCCATTTTATTGGGCTTTCTCTCTCATTGCGGCGTGGTTGCATCCTAGCTTGGGGCAAATTTTATCCTCACTAGTTAAAAGGGTTTTTCCTCTGGGTGCTTTGATTTCCTTTTTCGTTGCACGGTCTAACGGTAGTAATTAGAGTAAGGAGCTGTCGAAAAAATGTGTACACTTTTTATTGATTTCGAAACAAATTTTCGATGGATCCCATTGGTGTTTCACTATTTCTCGTTGATTTTATTGATTTCTAACTATTTCTAGGTCTTTTCCAATGATTGCCCATTATTTTAAGTGAATTATATTGATTTATCTTGATATTTCGGTGATTTCTATTGGGGTTTTTTGGTAATTTCCATTGATTTATCTTGATATTTCGGTAATTTCTATTGGGGTTCTTTTGTTTTTTGGTAATTTCCATTGATTTATCTTGATATTTCGGTGATTTCTATTGGGGTTTTTTGGTAATTTCCATTGATTTATCTTGATATTTCGGTGATTTCTATTGGGGTTTTTTGGTAATTTCCATTGATTTATCTTGATATTTCGGTGATTTCTATTGGGGTTCTTTTGTTTTTTTGGTAATTTCCATTGATTTATCTTGATATTTCGGTAATTTCTATTGGGGTTCTTTTGTTTTTTGGTAATTTCCATTGATTTATCTTGATATTTCGGTGATTTCTATTGGGGTTTTTTGGTAATTTCCATTGATTTATCTTGATATTTCGGTAATTTCTATTGGGGTTCTTTTGTTTTTTGGTAATTTCCATTGATTTATCTTGATATTTCGGTGATTTCTATTGGGGTTTTTTGGTAATTTCCATTGATTTATCTTGATATTTCGGTAATTTCTATTGGGGTTCTTTTGTTTTTTGGTAATTTCCATTGATTTATCTTGATATTTCGGTAATTTCTATTGGGGTTCTTTTGTTTTTTGGTAATTTCCATTGATTTATCTTGATATTTCGGTGATTTCTATTGGGGTTTTTTGGTAATTTCCATTGATTTATCTTGATATTTCGGTAATTTCTATTGGGGTTCTTTTGTTTTTTGGTAATTTCCATTGATTTATCTTGATATTTCGGTAATTTCTATTGGGGTTCTTTTGTTTTTTGGTAATTTCCATTGATTTATCTTGATATTTCGGTGATTTCTATTGGGGTTTTTTGGTAATTTCCATTGATTTATCTTGATATTTCGGTAATTTCTATTGGGGTTCTTTTGTTTTTTGGTAATTTCCATTGATTTATCTTGATATTTCGGTAATTTCTATTGGGGTTCTTTTGTTTTTTGGTAATTTCCATTGATTTATCTTGATATTTCGGTAATTTCTATTGGGGTTCTTTTGTTTTTTGGTAATTTCCATTGATTTATCTTGATATTTCGGTGATTTCTATTGGGGTTTTTTGGTAATTTCCATTGATTTATCTTGATATTTCGGTAATTTCTATTGGGGTTCTTTTGTTTTTTGGTAATTTCCATTGATTTATCTTGATATTTCGGTAATTTCTATTGGGGTTCTTTTGTTTTTTGGTAATTTCCATTGATTTATCTTGATATTTCGGTGATTTCTATTGGGGTTTTTTGGTAATTTCCATTGATTTATCTTGATATTTCGGTAATTTCTATTGGGGTTCTTTTGTTTTTTGGTAATTTCCATTGATTTATCTTGATATTTCGGTGATTTCTATTGGGGTTTTTTGGTAATTTCCATTGATTTATCTTGATATTTCGGTGATTTCTATTGGGGTTCTTTTGTTTTTTTGGTAATTTCCATTGATTTATCTTGATATTTCGGTAATTTCTATTGGGGTTCTTTTGTTTTTTGGTAATTTCCATTGATTTATCTTGATATTTCGGTAATTTCTATTGGGGTTCTTTTGTTTTTTGGTAATTTCCATTGATTTATCTTGATATTTCGGTAATTTCTATTGGGGTTCTTTTGTTTTTTGGTAATTTCCATTGATTTATCTTGATATTTCGGTAATTTCTATTGGGGTTCTTTTGTTTTTTGGTAATTTCCATTGATTTATCTTGATATTTCGGTAATTTCTATTGGGGTTCTTTTGTTTTTTGGTAATTTCCATTGATTTATCTTGATATTTCGGTGATTTCTATTGGGGTTTTTTGGTAATTTCCATTGATTTATCTTGATATTTCGGTGATTTCTATTGGGGTTCTTTTGTTTTTTTGGTAATTTCCATTGATTTATCTTGATATTTCGGTAATTTCTATTGGGGTTCTTTTGTTTTTTGGTAATTTCCATTGATTTATCTTGATATTTCGGTAATTTCTATTGGGGTTCTTTTGTTTTTTGGTAATTTCCATTGATTTATCTTGATATTTCGGTGATTTCTATTGGGGTTTTTTGGTAATTTCCATTGATTTATCTTGATATTTCGGTAATTTCTATTGGGGTTCTTTTGTTTTTTGGTAATTTCCATTGATTTATCTTGATATTTCGGTAATTTCTATTGGGGTTCTTTTGTTTTTTGGTAATTTCCATTGATTTATCTTGATATTTCGGTGATTTCTATTGGGGTTTTTTGGTAATTTCCATTGATTTATCTTGATATTTCGGTAATTTCTATTGGGGTTCTTTTGTTTTTTGGTAATTTCCATTGATTTATCTTGATATTTCGGTGATTTCTATTGGGGTTTTTTGGTAATTTCCATTGATTTATCTTGATATTTCGGTGATTTCTATTGGGGTTCTTTTGTTTTTTTGGTAATTTCCATTGATTTATCTTGATATTTCGGTAATTTCTATTGGGGTTCTTTTGTTTTTTGGTAATTTCCATTGATTTATCTTGATATTTCGGTAATTTCTATTGGGGTTCTTTTGTTTTTTGGTAATTTCCATTGATTTATCTTGATATTTCGGTGATTTCTATTGGGGTTTTTTGGTAATTTCCATTGATTTATCTTGATATTTCGGTAATTTCTATTGGGGTTCTTTTGTTTTTTGGTAATTTCCATTGATTTATCTTGATATTTCGGTAATTTCTATTGGGGTTCTTTTGTTTTTTGGTAATTTCCATTGATTTATCTTGATATTTCGGTGATTTCTATTGGGGTTTTTTGGTAATTTCCATTGATTTATCTTGATATTTCGGTAATTTCTATTGGGGTTCTTTTGTTTTTTGGTAATTTCCATTGATTTATCTTGATATTTCGGTGATTTCTATTGGGGTTTTTTGGTAATTTCCATTGATTTATCTTGATATTTCGGTGATTTCTATTGGGGTTCTTTTGTTTTTTTGGTAATTTCCATTGATTTATCTTGATATTTCGGTAATTTCTATTGGGGTTCTTTTGTTTTTTGGTAATTTCCATTGATTTATCTTGATATTTCGGTAATTTCTATTGGGGTTCTTTTGTTTTTTGGTAATTTCCATTGATTTATCTTGATATTTCGGTGATTTCTATTGGGGTTTTTTGGTAATTTCCATTGATTTATCTTGATATTTCGGTAATTTCTATTGGGGTTCTTTTGTTTTTTGGTAATTTCCATTGATTTATCTTGATATTTCGGTAATTTCTATTGGGGTTCTTTTGTTTTTTGGTAATTTCCATTGATTTATCTTGATATTTCGGTGATTTCTATTGGGGTTTTTTGGTAATTTCCATTGATTTATCTTGATATTTCGGTAATTTCTATTGGGGTTCTTTTGTTTTTTGGTAATTTCCATTGATTTATCTTGATATTTCGGTGATTTCTATTGGGGTTTTTTGGTAATTTCCATTGATTTATCTTGATATTTCGGTGATTTCTATTGGGGTTCTTTTGTTTTTTTGGTAATTTCCATTGATTTATCTTGATATTTCGGTAATTTCTATTGGGGTTCTTTTGTTTTTTGGTAATTTCCATTGATTTATCTTGATATTTCGGTAATTTCTATTGGGGTTCTTTTGTTTTTTGGTAATTTCCATTGATTTATCTTGATATTTCGGTGATTTCTATTGGGGTTTTTTGGTAATTTCCATTGATTTATCTTGATATTTCGGTAATTTCTATTGGGGTTCTTTTGTTTTTTGGTAATTTCCATTGATTTATCTTGATATTTCGGTAATTTCTATTGGGGTTCTTTTGTTTTTTGGTAATTTCCATTGATTTATCTTGATATTTCGGTGATTTCTATTGGGGTTTTTTGGTAATTTCCATTGATTTATCTTGATATTTCGGTAATTTCTATTGGGGTTCTTTTGTTTTTTGGTAATTTCCATTGATTTATCTTGATATTTCGGTGATTTCTATTGGGGTTTTTTGGTAATTTCCATTGATTTATCTTGATATTTCGGTGATTTCTATTGGGGTTCTTTTGTTTTTTTGGTAATTTCCATTGATTTATCTTGATATTTCGGTAATTTCTATTGGGGTTCTTTTGTTTTTTGGTAATTTCCATTGATTTATCTTGATATTTCGGTAATTTCTATTGGGGTTCTTTTGTTTTTTGGTAATTTCCATTGATTTATCTTGATATTTCGGTGATTTCTATTGGGGTTTTTTGGTAATTTCCATTGATTTATCTTGATATTTCGGTAATTTCTATTGGGGTTCTTTTGTTTTTTGGTAATTTCCATTGATTTATCTTGATATTTCGGTAATTTCTATTGGGGTTCTTTTGTTTTTTGGTAATTTCCATTGATTTATCTTGATATTTCGGTGATTTCTATTGGGGTTTTTTGGTAATTTCCATTGATTTATCTTGATATTTCGGTAATTTCTATTGGGGTTCTTTTGTTTTTTGGTAATTTCCATTGATTTATCTTGATATTTCGGTGATTTCTATTGGGGTTTTTTGGTAATTTCCATTGATTTATCTTGATATTTCGGTGATTTCTATTGGGGTTCTTTTGTTTTTTTGGTAATTTCCATTGATTTATCTTGATATTTCGGTAATTTCTATTGGGGTTCTTTTGTTTTTTGGTAATTTCCATTGATTTATCTTGATATTTCGGTAATTTCTATTGGGGTTCTTTTGTTTTTTGGTAATTTCCATTGATTTATCTTGATATTTCGGTAATTTCTATTGGGGTTCTTTTGTTTTTTGGTAATTTCCATTGATTTATCTTGATATTTCGGTAATTTCTATTGGGGTTCTTTTGTTTTTTGGTAATTTCCATTGATTTATCTTGATATTTCGGTAATTTCTATTGGGGTTCTTTTGTTTTTTGGTAATTTCCATTGATTTATCTTGATATTTCGGTGATTTCTATTGGGGTTTTTTGGTAATTTCCATTGATTTATCTTGATATTTCGGTGATTTCTATTGGGGTTCTTTTGTTTTTTTGGTAATTTCCATTGATTTATCTTGATATTTCGGTAATTTCTATTGGGGTTCTTTTGTTTTTTGGTAATTTCCATTGATTTATCTTGATATTTCGGTAATTTCTATTGGGGTTCTTTTGTTTTTTGGTAATTTCCATTGATTTATCTTGATATTTCGGTGATTTCTATTGGGGTTTTTTGGTAATTTCCATTGATTTATCTTGATATTTCGGTAATTTCTATTGGGGTTCTTTTGTTTTTTGGTAATTTCCATTGATTTATCTTGATATTTCGGTAATTTCTATTGGGGTTCTTTTGTTTTTTGGTAATTTCCATTGATTTATCTTGATATTTCGGTGATTTCTATTGGGGTTTTTTGGTAATTTCCATTGATTTATCTTGATATTTCGGTAATTTCTATTGGGGTTCTTTTGTTTTTTGGTAATTTCCATTGATTTATCTTGATATTTCGGTAATTTCTATTGGGGTTCTTTTGTTTTTTGGTAATTTCCATTGATTTATCTTGATATTTCGGTGATTTCTATTGGGGTTTTTTGGTAATTTCCATTGATTTATCTTGATATTTCGGTAATTTCTATTGGGGTTCTTTTGTTTTTTGGTAATTTCCATTGATTTATCTTGATATTTCGGTAATTTCTATTGGGGTTCTTTTGTTTTTTGGTAATTTCCATTGATTTATCTTGATATTTCGGTAATTTCTATTGGGGTTCTTTTGTTTTTTGGTAATTTCCATTGATTTATCTTGATATTTCGGTGATTTCTATTGGGGTTTTTTGGTAATTTCCATTGATTTATCTTGATATTTCGGTAATTTCTATTGGGGTTCTTTTGTTTTTTGGTAATTTCCATTGATTTATCTTGATATTTCGGTGATTTCTATTGGGGTTTTTTGGTAATTTCCATTGATTTATCTTGATATTTCGGTAATTTCTATTGGGGTTCTTTTGTTTTTTGGTAATTTCCATTGATTTATCTTGATATTTCGGTAATTTCTATTGGGGTTCTTTTGTTTTTTGGTAATTTCCATTGATTTATCTTGATATTTCGGTAATTTCTATTGGGGTTCTTTTGTTTTTTGGTAATTTCCATTGATTTATCTTGATATTTCGGTGATTTCTATTGGGGTTTTTTGGTAATTTCCATTGATTTATCTTGATATTTCGGTAATTTCTATTGGGGTTCTTTTGTTTTTTGGTAATTTCCATTGATTTATCTTGATATTTCGGTGATTTCTATTGGGGTTTTTTGGTAATTTCCATTGATTTATCTTGATATTTCGGTAATTTCTATTGGGGTTCTTTTGTTTTTTGGTAATTTCCATTGATTTATCTTGATATTTCGGTGATTTCTATTGGGGTTTTTTGGTAATTTCCATTGATTTATCTTGATATTTCGGTAATTTCTATTGGGGTTCTTTTGTTTTTTGGTAATTTCCATTGATTTATCTTGATATTTCGGTAATTTCTATTGGGGTTCTTTTGTTTTTTGGTAATTTCCATTGATTTATCTTGATATTTCGGTAATTTCTATTGGGGTTCTTTTGTTTTTTGGTAATTTCCATTGATTTATCTTGATATTTCGGTGATTTCTATTGGGGTTTTTTGGTAATTTCCATTGATTTATCTTGATATTTCGGTAATTTCTATTGGGGTTCTTTTGTTTTTTGGTAATTTCCATTGATTTATCTTGATATTTCGGTGATTTCTATTGGGGTTTTTTGGTAATTTCCATTGATTTATCTTGATATTTCGGTAATTTCTATTGGGGTTCTTTTGTTTTTTGGTAATTTCCATTGATTTATCTTGATATTTCGGTGATTTCTATTGGGGTTTTTTGGTAATTTCCATTGATTTATCTTGATATTTCGGTAATTTCTATTGGGGTTCTTTTGTTTTTTGGTAATTTCCATTGATTTATCTTGATATTTCGGTAATTTCTATTGGGGTTCTTTTGTTTTTTGGTAATTTCCATTGATTTATCTTGATATTTCGGTAATTTCTATTGGGGTTCTTTTGTTTTTTGGTAATTTCCATTGATTTATCTTGATATTTCGGTGATTTCTATTGGGGTTTTTTGGTAATTTCCATTGATTTATCTTGATATTTCGGTAATTTCTATTGGGGTTCTTTTGTTTTTTGGTAATTTCCATTGATTTATCTTGATATTTCGGTAATTTCTATTGGGGTTCTTTTGTTTTTTGGTAATTTCCATTGATTTATCTTGATATTTCGGTGATTTCTATTGGGGTTTTTTGGTAATTTCCATTGATTTATCTTGATATTTCGGTAATTTCTATTGGGGTTCTTTTGTTTTTTGGTAATTTCCATTGATTTATCTTGATATTTCGGTGATTTCTATTGGGGTTTTTTGGTAATTTCCATTGATTTATCTTGATATTTCGGTGATTTCTATTGGGGTTCTTTTGTTTTTTTGGTAATTTCCATTGATTTATCTTGATATTTCGGTAATTTCTATTGGGGTTCTTTTGTTTTTTGGTAATTTCCATTGATTTATCTTGATATTTCGGTGATTTCTATTGGGGTTCTTTTGTTTTTTGGTAATTTCCATTGATTTATCTTGATATTTCGGTAATTTCTATTGGGGTTCTTTTGTTTTTTGGTAATTTCCATTGATTTATCTTGATTTTCGGTGATTTCGATTGATTTATCTTGGTTTTCGGTGATTTCGATTGATTTATCTTGGTTTTTCGGTGACTTCTATTGATTTATCTTGTTTTATTTGGTGATTTTTATTGATTTCTCTATGTTTTTAAATGATTTTCATTGATTTCTCTAGGTTTTTCAGTGATTTCTAATAGGTTTTATTTTTGGTTTTTCCGTGATTTTCATTGATTATCTAAAGTGATATTACACCTCCGGTTTCTATAACGAATCGGTAGCGTAAATAAGGGGTTCGAAGGTGCATACCACAGCGGTCGTCACTCACAGATACATTTATTATGATGAGAGTGTCATCATCAAAAGGGGGGATTCATTCGTCATGATAACTCTACTTCCTTCTCTTTCATAAATTTTGAATGTTGCTTTCAGGTCTAGTAAAGAACTTTTCACACGAGCCAACTTTTTAAATCAAAATGCTGAGTCAGCAAAAATGGATCAGTGATCCATTTTTTTCTCACGTACATTTTTGGTGGATCAACTCTTCGAACTTTTATTCACACGAACCAACTAGTTGACTCAACTCAAGTTGACTCATCTAGTTGGATCAAAAAGTTGGCTCGTGTGAAAAGGCCTTTAGTCTGGCCCATGAGCTAACACCGACCTCAATGACGGCGCTACTGTACCTTATTATTTAAATGGCTAGTTGTCTCGCGTATCATGAAGGGACACAAATAATTTATGCATTTGCAAATCCTTATTCGTGTTTGTCATCGATTAAGCAGTCATGGCTTTTGTCCCTATTTAATTTATTCTTAACCAAGTGTGGTTAAGAGCACTCTAGGGATTATTATTGAAACGATGTCTTTGCAATTTCTCTTTGTAGCCAAATTGGACGCCGTCAAGACGTACATGCGAATGCGGCGAGTGCCTGAACAGATTCAGAACAAGGTGATTCGGTGGTTCGACTATTTATGGATGACGCAGAAGTCTTCGGACGAGGAGCGGTCAGTGGGCTGCTTGCCGGACAAGTTGAAGGCGGAGATAGCCATTCACGTGCACTTGGACACGCTGAAGAGGGTCGAGATCTTCCAGAACACGGAGGCGGGCTTTCTGTGCGAACTCGTCCTCCGCCTTCGACCCGTTCTCTTCAGCCCCGGAGACTACATCTGCCGGAAAGGTCAGTCACCATACACCACCACACACCACACCACACCACCATCCACGCCCTAAAAACATTCCGCGTCCAATATACTACCAGAAGGAAATAGATATCAAACGGAAAGTCTCTAATGTTAAACTGTTTCCAACTTCAATCTGATCTGAACATTATCAATATATATCTGACAATTACGATCTGATTCTATCGCGCTACAAAAACTAGGAGCTAAGAACCGCCCTGACTAGCTAATGTAGTTTCTCAGATTAAATGGGTACTTAGAGACTTTCTGTTTATATCTATTTACTTTTGATACCAGTACTATAATTCTACACGTTTTCAATCGTGAGCTTAACCTGTCTCATATCACGCCCTCACCACAAAAGAAAGAAACAGCTGCTTGTTTTTCGAACAATTAATCGACATTCTGGTCTGAATTAAAGCTGGTTTTAACTTGGGAAAAAAATGGCATGACGACGAGTGTCGAAGTCAAGAAACCTACGTTAGGCCTAAAAGCTGGTTTTCAATTTTAAAATTCATTTTGCGAGTGAAAATACCTCTACATGTTATGGTCCAAAAAGCACCAAAGAAGGCTGTGTGCCCAAGACATGTACCTGTAGTGTCGCGTGCTAAAACGTCATTTCAAAATCCGTTAATTGGAAAAATTGCCGGTCGCCTCCAGCGTGGCGCAAAAACTTACGTTAGGCCTAAAAGCTGGTTTCACTAGAGCAGAAACGCCCAACATCAAAACAAATAAAACTACTTTGGGTCTAAGCCGAGCTTTTCATTTAGGCCAACTGGCGGAGACGACTAGCGTCTACGCAAAAACCATTAGGCCTAAAAGCTGGTTTTCACAAAGGCAAAAACTCTGCAACGACTCAAAAATAATGTAGGCCTAACGGAAATGTTTCGCGTCGCAGCGTTTTAACCCTAGTGAAAACTAGCCCTGCAATATCAATCTTCACTGGGGTTTTTAACCGTGTCGCGTGTGTGTGTTTGCGTGGCTTCCTTCCCAGGAGAAGTGGGCAAGGAGATGTACATCGTGAACCGGGGTCGATTGCAAGTGGTGGCCGACAACGGCAAGACGGTGCTGGCCACGCTGAGGGCTGGCAGCTATTTCGGCGAGATTTCAATCCTCAACATGGGCACGGCCGGCAATCGACGGACGGCTTCTGTACGCTCCGTCGGCTACTCGGACCTCTTCTGTCTCTACAAGCAGGACATGTGGGAGGTCCTCAAGGACTATCCGGCAGCCAGGGTCCGACTCGAGGCCATCGCCGTAAAAAGACTCGAAAAGTACAAAAAAGAACCCCTGCGAAAAAGTAAGGCAATCGAATGTTTTCGCCTCGTCTTAAAGCTTTTTTTTCGCAAGAAAGATACACCATAGTATTCCACAATTAGATAAGTTTTTCACATTGGATTTAAAATGTTACTATGAGAAAAACGACAGGGCTAGGTTATTAGCTAGTTTGACTAAGGGATTTTAATTCTTAAGGCAATTTCGCAAAATCCGAAAGTATGTTTTTTCGATTATTTATGTTTAATTTGAGATTAAAAAGTATCATTTTACAGTTATTTATGTTGTAGTTGAGATTTGAAAGTATGATTTTCCGGTTATTTATTTTTGTTGTAGTTGAGATTTGAAAGTATGATTTTCCGGTTATTTATTTAGTTGTAGTTGAGATTTCAAAGTATGATTTTCCGGTTATTTATTTTTGTTGTAGTTGAGATTTGAAAGTATGATTTTCCGGTTATTTATTTTTGTTGTAGTTGAGATTTGAAAGTATGATTTTCAGGTTATTTAGGTTCAAATTGATATTTGAAAGTCTGATTTTCCAGTTATTTATGTTGTAGTTATGATTTCAATATATAATTTTATGGTTATTTATGTTTCATTTGAGATTTGAAAATATAATTTCCCGGTTATTTATTTAGTTGAAGCTGAGATTTGAAAGTATGATTTTCTGTTTGATTATGTTGTAGTTGACATTTGAAAGTATGATTTTGCTGTTATTTATGTTCAATTTGAGAGTATGATTTTCATGTTATTTATTTTGCAGTTGAACTTTGATAGTATGTTTTTTACTGTTATTTATTTCGAATTTGAGTTTTCAAAGTGATCTCAAGATTTCTAAAATTTTAATGTATACGGGATTTTTACGAATATCCGACCCTTCGAAAAGGATTATATTTAATGAGGCTTCAGAAATGTGCGGTTTAAAGCTAAAAAGTTGCGTGTTACGCGGATACTAATATAATATTCTAGATTATTTTATTTAGATTACTATTTATTACTATATTAATCGAGAAAATTCAATACTCGTACAACCCGAAATATTTACAATAATGTTTCAATTTGCAGACTAGCCTTGTGACAATATATTACTGGTGTATCTATCTTATTTTTCATAATTATATCATATTATATAATATAATATAATTTGTATCGTGATACACAGCTTAATTTGACTCCGAGAGTAAATCGTTTTTTTACCTTAACCAAATATTAATTCGAGGAGCTTTATTAAACTACCACAGCGCCGTAACCTCCGATATTGGATCGAGGCTAATAATAAATCGTTTTATTATCTTACTCAAATTACCGCGATATGGCCAAAGAGGGATGAAGAAATTGAGAGGATTTTTTGTCCATTTTGGGATTGGTTAGGCTTCCTTGCCTAAGTGGTCAAATTAAGAAAGAAAATGGTTCGAGAAGCGGTTAAGAGAGGGGAAAGGTACCTAGACATGATAATAGCTTGGCACTATCATTTTCCAAGGCTCTTTGGGAATAAGAAAAGATAATTTGCATTTTAGAAAAAACTACTCTAACTTTCTTTCGCAATTTAACAAAGTAACGTTTTTCTCTTGATAGAATAGTTCGGGGAATATTGCAATTTAGGTTCTTTTTTTCAACGGTAGAATAATTTTGTTGAAATGTTTTTGGATATCAACAGCGTGTTTCGGACGTATTTTGGGGGGAAATAATCTATTTTTTTTTACATTTTTCGATTATTTTTGGTTTTACTTTTTGTAGCCAATATTAAACTAAAAGCTATGTCTCGAGTCTTTCTGGCTGGTCGGATGGCGTACTGTCGAGTTTTTTTTAGTCCAGCTGGCGATATTAGCGAATCTTTATAAGTGCCATCTAGTATCAGAAACGATAAATAATTTCTGTGTAATTTCTAGTGTTGTAAGTCGGAAAATTTTCCGGAAAATGACCGAGGCTTTTTTTTACGGAAAATTTTCCGTATTTTTCCGAAAAAAAAAAAAAAATTCATTCCATGATTAGTCTAATATATTGTTTGCAAATTTAAATAAAGCGGCATTTTCGCCTAATTTTTTCGAATCTGAAAGTAAAACTTAACCTCTAAAATAGTTTAAACTGATTAACAATGTAACACCATTAATGTTTGGTAGTATGTTTACTGATATTAGACATTTTATATCGATAAAAAGTTAAAAAGATTAAAAACCCTTAAAAAGTAAATTTGTGTTTCAATTGGAAATTTTTCCGCATTTTATTTTTCCGGAAAATTAACAACACTAGTAATTTCATTTTCTCAAGTTTTTTCAAAACGTAAACAATATAAACTTAAATAGAAAGAAGTGATAGAAATTAGTGAAATGGTGTATTAGCCAAATTTTGACGAGCGTATGACGTATATGACGTCATCAATCGGTTGTTTTATATATTCAATAACTGTGGGGCTTTTAACGAGGCCTGGCAAGAACGAGGTTAGTCGTTAATTTTGTCCTTTGGGCCAACAAAACCAATTAATTGATAATTCCGTAATAACCGTACGAGCTCGTTCCGAAAAACGTATTGTACTCCCATACCATTGTTCTGAAAATAATCGCCCTCTAAAATCCCAATGCTTCCCCCCCCCCAAATCTGAAAGGAATACACCTCTAGGCTGCCTTTTATTCTTCGTGCCATTATCTCCTTCGCTCTCTCTTTCTAGAACTGTCCCCTCGCTGCTAAACGAATTGGCCGCCCCATCTAGCGGAAATATTTGTATAAATTCTTAAAGCGATTACTCTCGGAATCATCGAGCGAGTGTGTTACGATAAAGCCACATAGAGAAAGCGATATAGCCATCTATCGTTTGTTTCTCGTTCGCACCCACTTCGGCCGAACAGCCTTTACCCTATCACTACAATGTCGCGACCAGCTGCAATTATACACTGGCCTTTTTGGTAATGGCTTCGAATCTCACTGCAAACACTTATATTAGATTTTGGCAAAATAATAAAAGCTTTATTCAATTCGCGAACCTCTCTTTCGTTTCGATAGGTGGAGCTAGATTAGTTTTACCCCTCGTTTAACCCCCTCGTGGGGTGGTAGCCCCTTATATGGCGGGAGAGGGGATATTTTGTAGCCGCCTAAAACAAAGGTTTTCCAGATTCTAATTTTCTACTTCGCTTCACGAGAGAAACAAAAGTTCTTAAATTTTCAAACTAAAGGTCGTTTCAGTCTCTTTTTGCAATTCGCGTTCAGTTAGGCGAAGGGATACACTGTGTTACGGAAAAAAGTAGTTCTAGGGCAAAGTGTGACTGAAATAGAATGAAGCGTTACGTTACTACCCTATATTTTTTATTTAATAACGTGAATATTTTTTTCTAAGGAATTTTTTTGGTTTTATATTTTATGATTTCATTTTTAAAAATAAAGGCGTCATTGTAGGTTGCATTTTCTTAGCCATTAAAGCGTTAATATTTTTAAAAAAATATAGTTTGATTGAAAAACTCTTAATCTTTAACGGTAAATTTAATTATCTGGTTGCATGTTTATTTCGCGCAAACACTCGCGACGTAACAAACCAATTTGCTAATGAGATATTTTTTGTTTCAAATCCAATTTCATTTGATGCGAAAATTCTTTGGTAAACTCCTTTACAAAAAAATAAAAGAAAATGTGTTGCAAATTAGATTTCTCAAAAAGGCTTAAAAATGTAAATTAACTAATCGAAATGTATCGATTCGCGCAAACGGAATACAAGCTTTGAATCAACGGGAGAGTCATCTCGTGGGGAAATTCGTAAGCCTTTTTCCGTGGTATATTATTAAAAGTAACGAAAACCCACTAGATAAGTCACATTATCGCCATCTAGCGGCTAAAATTTCAACTGACAGTGTCACCCGCAGGTTGCTTCATAAAGTAACTTTTTCTTGCCAGGTTGTCTGCCATTATCATTTTGCGTCATATTTAGCAGACCGTTTAGCAACTTGCCGGTGGCGTTCTCAATCGGTGCATCCATGTGCAGCACAGTACGTCACCGCTACGTAGAAAACGCCACTAACACGATGCACTCGTGGCACACGATAGCACCAGACGTGTATTATATCTCTTACTAGTTCATTATTCTTTAAAATGAAACATGTTCCCGTCGCATGTTCCTTCGCAGGTTGGAACGTTAGCCAATTTCGCGACTTTTAAATTGTTAAATTTAAATTGTTAAAATTAAACTACTTATATCATTACATTTTTTAAATGAAAAAGATTTTGAAAATAATTTATTTATCCAGGCATTGTAACCCGGCCACCTGAATAAAGTCGCTTGATGACTTAGGCCTAAGGTGGTGCCTTGGGTATTAGCCTAGCTGATTATTATTATTATTATAATTATTATTATTATTATTATTCAGTTATTATGCGTAGGAACATGTGTAAATCGCGTAACATTATCAAGCTAGTCAAATGGATACCGTTCCCGTAAGAGAGATATAGTTAACTTCTGAAAGCGATGTTTATTAGTTGGGTCTTCAGTAAAACTGACATTGTGTTGTCCTTATAACCAATAAAGCTAAAGCAGGAAAGTGGCGGAAAAGTGTTCAATTTGATGTCGATATTCGGTCGCAAATAATATTTTCTGATCCTGAACATTACACCTCCAGGATTCCTGATAATCGGCCACCAAAGAGTGGACCAACCGCCATTCGCAGTGCTAGATTCAGCGCAGGACCATACAACCGCCGGCGGTAAGACCAATTACCACAAATCTCAATTAATCATACCAAATAATCTATCGAACCCTTCGTTAAATTTAAATTAATTTTCACCAATTCGAAAAAACGTTTTTAAAAATTTAAACTTTTGTACCGAAGTTCGTTTTGTCATGCTTTTAATCTTATAGATACGTACGAAATAGAATGTTGCTTTTTGTGCATTTAAACTATGGTGTTTACAGAGAATGCGATGTTTTTTCTCTCTATCTATCTCTATTCTATCGTATAATTTAGAAAAATAGACATATAATTTTTCTCTCTCTCGTAATAAATATTGTATTTGTATAGTTGTTACTGTAGTTTTTTTCGCGTCGTCTGCTACTACATAAATTAGATTAAATTAATGAGAGACATCGGATTTGGTCAGAATGTCAATAGAGAATTTTATTACAAAATTAGATTTAAGTTGCATCCGTGAATATCGTTTACCAAATTAGATTTGGTTATCTTAAAATGATCCGCGTAGTGAGAATATAAATTTTTGCAATCTCAAAATTAGGTTTTTGCGCGTGACCTTTACATTTTTGGGTTTAGTAGGAGGTCACTCAAATGTTACGTAACATACCATAGTTGTATACTGGAACCCAAATTTTTAATTATTTTAACTTTCAATCACAATTTAGTAATTGTTTTATTCATTTAAAATAATATGATTAGTTTTCTAAAGATAGAATAATAAATAAATATTCTTAATAAGTGAGTTTCAATAATATCTGACGCATGCGCCGTTAGGTGAAAAAGCAGACAAGGATGGTACTTTGACGTAACACCTAAGCGTGACCTTGGTGAACTAAAACGTCAGTTTAGGCTCACACTTGTTGGCAAAAGTATCATCCTAATATTTAATTAAACTGAATTTGGTCTTGGCCCAAATTAAATTATCGCGGTTTGATAACCTCACTGACATCTATCGGATTTAAAATTAACTAATAGGATTATACTTTGCACCAAAAAATTGTATTGAAACTCGCTAATTATATTAACACGGTAATATTATTTTAATTATTAATATCCAGCTAATTTTATGATATGAATCAACCATGTGAAATAAATAATCTTAGAAATAAAACTTGGAATAGTTTTTCGACTAAAGTTGCAAAACTAACAAGTTGTCAAGCCAAAATATACCACTCTTCGGGAGAGCTTGCCCTTGGTCGTATTAACTACACAACAATAAGCCGCCATATTCAGAGCATTCGCCTAAGAACGTAATCCCGGTGCTATCCATTGAATTGGGAATAATACTGCTAGAATCACAATTACGATTTCGGTTGCCATGGTTACGCGGGACCTGTTCTGATAAGACTGTACGAAATTCATCTTTATAATTAGGCCGTAGCGCCATCTATATTTTGTAAAGTTATATGGTTAAAAATAAATAATTATTAGCTAACTCACCGTAACTTGAGTTAAAAAGGATCGTGTTGACAGAATAAAATTATTTTTAAACAACTTGAAAGGTTTGTTTGTTACGAGAAATCATACAATTCAATTTCGCATCAGATTCGCGAATAAATTCAATTGCAATATAGTTTCCACCACTGGAGACAGATGCCCCCACGGTAGAACGATAAAGTTGATAAAGTCTCCTTATTGAACGAAATTGGTCCCGCGCCAGCTAGATTTAGTTGTACCTCTATTTATTCCCAACTCAATGGTGCTATCCCTACAAGTAGTATGTTCTTTATTATAATTAAAATAAATATTACAAATGATATTGCCTTAAACAAATTTCAAATATCAATAGAACAAAAAACCAACTTTAGACCAAAAACGTTATTAAATTAACAAAGCAACAAAAAAGAAGCAATTATTAGTGCGAGGAACTATTTTAAGGACAACAAGTTGGCAAGTCAAAATATACGGAAGAGTTTCTAATTTTCAGTGAAGGGTGACATGTATCCGTGGTTCTGTGGTAGAACGTTCACCTGTCGTGCAGGAGGGCTCGGGTTCGAAGCGCGCCCGATACTAACGCAAATTGAAAAAAATTGTACTACACCCAATGACAAAAATAGGGCTTTTTCGGAAAAAGCTTTTCCTAATTCCAAGAAACTGCGAACGCAGTGATTACACTTTGCCCCGAAAATACGTACGCGTTCGTAGACCAGACAGACACGGTGATGGTAAAAATGTACAATGGTATCATTGAAAAATTTGAACAAATTTCGAAAATGCCAAAAATTGAAAACATAGATCAAAATTGACAAAAAAAAACATCAAAATTTATCAACTTTTGATCAATTTGAGGTCAAAATCCCATGTTATTTTCAATGGGAAAATTTAATATTTTGTGTTGTCAAAAACATTTCTCATTGCCATGTCAACACGGTTGACAATTGAATAAATTCCCTTTAGGATTTTTTATGATACATGAAGGTCTACCAATCCCCCCAGTTTGTACAAAATCGGTGGGTTACACTTCGGGATGTCTCCTTGTTAGAAATGGTACTAGATATTTTGCCTTTCTTAACTTGCAACAAAAAATGCACAATGTGAACGTACCTTTTAAAACGTTCAAACTTAATTTAACTCTTCTAAATGGCGTTTTAATTTAAGAAAGAGGTTATACAAAGTATAAATTGTAAGAAAAAAGTAATGGAAAGTTTGATAATTTGATTTCGTAGGAGAGTTGGGGAGTTTTTACTCAATTACTGTTGGGTCCACTTTATCCTCCGGGGTGCCTCTTTCAATTAGCAGTGCCAATGTAGAAGACCATTGACGCAAAAGTCTCTTTTTCTTAGAGGTATAATGGCACTTGATCCAAGTGTATCGAGAGGAAAGAGGTGCTATTTTCTTTTGATCAATTAATATGGAAAGACAACATTTTTGTTCGAACTAGCCCCAGCCTAAAAAGCTCCACTCAACCGCGTATCGATCCCAAATCGATTTTATTTTCTTCACTTAGTGCTTCCACCGTCAATTTTTCCCCTTTTAGTTTTTGGGATAATGCAATATTCTTGCTCTCTCTCAGATTATTGATCGTCAGATATGCTCCCAGTTACCCTTATCGAACTGCTAAAACCGATTATCCAACATATCATAATCCGCGAGCCATAGGCCATTTCACCTTTCGAGATGCGCCTTGCGGTACGGTTTTAGGTTCTGGATTTTATTATAGCTCATTCTAGTTTAAAATAGCTGGAGCTTTCAGACAACGTATATCTTAAGAGTCGAATAGGTCAGTTAAAGGTCGAAGGTAGCTTTCAAGGGGTCATCGTAAGTCATTATAGCCATTCAATAAAAATCCCTCATTTAGATTTCTCTTCTTAGTTAAGTCACGATTATTTAATTGTTGACAAATTATTTTCGTTTAGATGGTTACCAGCTTAAACTAGCAAGCCAAAACAAACAAGGCGAATATGTTAATTGGTATTATCAGAAATATACAGGGTGTCCACTAAAAACCAAAAAATTATAAATAACCAAAAAAAGTTTTTTTTTAAATATTTCAAATTTCTATGGAACATTCCTCGCGCAAGGGGACATTTACCAGTGTAAAATTGAATGACCTTGAACAATGTCTTCAAGGTCATTCAAAAACTTTCTCGCGAATCGTTGGGTTTACGGATTTGGTTCCAATTAGAAAGTTGTTGCTCGCCATGCATATTATTGGTTCAAATAACTAACCAAATTTGACCAATCATAAGCCGATAAATTTAAAATTAATGAATGACCTTGTCATTCAATTTTACACCAATAAATGTCCCCTTGCACGAGGAATGTTCCATAGAAATTTTAAATAAAAAAACGTTTTTCAGTTATTTATCATTTTTTGTTTTTTTAGTGGACACCCTGTATAATACCACTAGTACGAGTGTAGTGTGTATCTAGACTGTAAAAAATAAACAGGTACCTTCGAAGCCTCAAAGCATTTTTCAATGGGTGCAATTTTCTTACCAAACGATTCACCAAACTCGAAGATCTATTTGGTCCGAGTTTCGCGTCTTTTTGTTTGCTCGAAGACATATCGGTACGAGCTATTTGTAAGTTTTTAATTTTATTCAAATTTGCTTATGGTTTAGCTATCTTATCCCTTTTCATAACGGACTAATCTACTTATTCGTTAATTTTTTCACCAATCTGAAAGATTACCCTATAGTATACACTATCAGACTTTAAAATTAAAAATAAAATTAAAATTTCCAATTGCATTAGTGAATTTATATTTTATTAAAATAAATAATTATGATGAATATTTTTACCCAGACTAAAGTTGCGTGTGCTAATAGGCGAAACTATAAAGTCCAGGGGGGCTGAAAGGATGGTAGTCACGTGACTTTGTGGAGAACTTCAGCACCATCTATCCTAAGAAATACGAACTATTATTCATTTTATTTTGCTAATGGTAGTTTAAATTTTGATCGATTCGTCTAAATTATCTATTTATTATTATTATTATTTAAAACATTTTGTAATAGAAAAGTGAAATAGCTGTCTGCAGTATCTGGAAGGAATATTTTTTTTCTTTAACGTAGCACGGCCAACTATTTACAGGAGTTACCGAATCGAAGTTGGCTGTGAAAAGGTAGTCACGTGATTTTGTTTTCCCATTTTAACAAGTAGCAGATCTTTTGTTTTAAATAATTATTAAATTTAGTCAACCATGGTAATAAAAGAAAATATTTATAATTAACAAGTTGGTTAAGACCAAATTTAGTTTATAGCATCGCCTATTGGAGCGTGCCACCGATCGTGCATCGCGTGCCGTTGTTAAACAGAAGCGAGAAAGTGCCCTAACGTTAATCTTTATCATTAAATAACGAACCATTTCTTATTTAAAATCGTGTCGCAATAAAACATTTCCATATTAGTTCCTAAAGATTTGGAATGATGCGACCAAAATAATCAAAAATTGGGAAAAATATTTATTCGACGTATTTTTCCCGCTAACTTTCAGTTGTTGTAGATAACGTTATTTGGTTTTTCCCGTTTTAAGTGGATTACTTTCTGAAGTCCCACTCGTTGGCGTGTTTATTTTATTTGCAGACAAAATATTTTTACGTCTGTATTCATTTTATTCTCTGTCTCGCGATTCGAGAAAATATTTAGGCCTCAACGTCTCAGAGGATCAAAATCTTTTTTTTTTTCTTATTTATCCGCTCTAGACAGAAACTGCCACAGACCAAATATCTTCCGATCGCGTTTACTATCGTTATTTATTACGAAATATTTTTATAAATAAACCCAAGGACTTATATTTATACATTTGTGACAGATATTAATCTGCACGCAAAGATCGCACCTTTTACCGTGCGATTTTAATTAAGAATATATTCAGGTTTTCTTCGTAAATTACTATTACCAAAAGTGACATAATTACCAAAAGTGTGACAATCCCTGTACTTTCGTATGCTAAAGGTTTAATGAATGCTCGACTCGAGATCGGCCACATAAAAGACTATTTATGGACGCCTTTCTGGATCTTTTTTTAGTCTATGCTATTATATCGTAGGTAGATGGCGATAGCATCTCCACAGAACGAAGAAAAATCAAAAAGTACACTAACTTTGACCAGTGCTACTTACAAGGAGACGACCCGAGGTGTTACACACCGATTTCGTTCAAACTCGAGGGATTGGTAGACCTTCATTTAACTTGAAAAATCATAAACGGAATTTATTCAATGGGCAACGGTTTTGCCATGGCAACGAAAAATGTTTTTGACAACATAAAATTAAAATATTTCCTATTTAAGACATATCGGTTCATTTTCACCCATTTGGTTCAAATTGATCAAAATGTGATCAATTTTGATTTTCTTCGTCAATTTTTAAAAAAATTTTTATAATTTTGGTATTTTCAAATTTTTCACAGGGGGGAGGGACCCTTGGAATCGGTCTAAATCCCATGTTATTTTCAATGGGAAAATTTCCATTTCATGTTGTCAAAACATTTTTTGTTGCCATGGCAAAACCGTTGCCCATTGAATAAATTCCCTTTGGGATTTTACAAGTTACATGAAGGTCTACCAATCCCCTGAGTTTGAACAAAATCGGTGTGTAACACCTCGGGTCGTCTCCTTGTTAGTTCCTCCGTTCCTCACTACGAGGCGTTATTTGTTGGTTTTAACTTCCTTCCCTCCCCAAGGCATACTTTCCCTTCGCCCCTCCCAACTTGTATTTCGCTCGTAACATTCATTATGAAATAGGTCCGATTGAGAAACTTTTGGTAATTATGTCACTTTTGGTATTACGAAGAATTAACTATGGCTTCTATATTTAATATTTATGGTTTATATTCTACGCCTACAAGGGAAGAGAGGTGAGTGGTGTGTCTTCCGCCTTAGCTGTCTTGCCGGTACAAATTAACAGGGCCCGTGCAGCCTCGGGGGCCCAATTTGGAGCAAACGAGTCACACTTCTCCCCTAAAATGTATAGTTATCTCCAATAGTTACGGCTCTTTGGAGGCCCAAAATTAATATTTTTCCAGGGCCCGGGCCCACTCTCGGTGGCCCTGTTCTTGCCTCTTTAGCTGTAGGAAGAAGAAAGGCGTGGTTTTTCGACAGTAAAACCCGACTAGAGCATAGTGCAGGCGCCATATTCTCAGTTAACTTTACTTAATTCTTGCTATTAATAAACGATAACGAACAAACGTTGTGTCAGTCAAATAACACGCATTCAGAAGTTAGGTTTAAGTTAGACTTAGGCTAGATTAGCCAGGTTTCCGTTTAGCTTCGGTTTGGTAAATGTGGTATTGTCCAAACACTCATACCGTCTTCGTGTACCCGGCTTTACCAGTAAAAGCTTAATCTCTATTCCGTAATTTCGGTCACGTTCTATATTTACCCTGTCAGAACATGTATTTAGAGTACGTACGCAAAATGTACTCTAGATAACTAAACCCCCGTTGTATCTAGCTCGCGTTTGTAGGTCAGTTTTGCATACGGTACATTATACCTCAAAATATGAACCTCACGACTTGGATAGGTATTATATTTTTTTACGGGGTAGAAAAAAAAAAACCTGAAGAAAAATACTTTTGTTTCTCTTTAAATTAAATTGGTCAGAATGGAGAGAGATGTTTAGGGGTTTTTTGCAAGTTCTATATCATTTGAATTGCAAAATATGTGCCGAGAAAAACCAAATAGAAATTTGGAACTCTTAGCAGTTCCCGTTTCGCGCAAATTCCAAACGTCTACTTGTATCGAGAAATATTTAAGCCAACGCAAAAACCTAGTAAACGCCAATTTTTAAAATATCGAGTTAGTAGTAATTTCCAGTACACTTACTGGAAACATTTTCTTACGTTATCGAAAGAAATAATGTTAATCGAAATAAAGAAATTAAATATTTAAAATTAAATAAAACGGCGTTTACTACGTTTTTGACGGTGAATTTGGAATAGTCGGAAATCTTTAGACTAAAAATAATATTTTAACAAAAACGTGTTTTAAATATTTCAAACCCGTGTATTGTCTACGTTAGTTTAAAAGAAATAACTTTTTTTTACTAGGTGGACTTTCAAAATCTTTTATCCTAATAGAATTTTTTTTGCATCTACTAAAGAAAAATATATAACGCGTAAAGTTGTTTACGCAAATGTAAAGTTGAAATGCGCCCCAAAAAACCGCCTTTTGAAACGAGCTTGTGCATTCGATCGATCGTTTTTCTTTTAACCTTTTATGTTTAATTTGTACGTTAATTTACTTTACGCCTGGTAGAAGTCTTTTTTTTAAGGAAAACCAAATTTCTTATTATCGATGTGTATCTATATATATATTTTTTGTGTTTTACAGCGAGTGGGTCGATTCCCAAAGACACTTGAAATACGAAAAACGCGCATTAATACTTTTTGGCACTCGAGGGCGCAAGAGGTAATTGGCACCCGGTGGCAGTGCCTAGCGGGTAGGCAATGGTTTACCTTGATATATGAGAGGCGACCCAAAATCCTACTAAGTCGAAGCCTAATAATTTTAAATTGGGACCTAAAAAATAGGGTACAACATGCGCTTTAGCTATCTTCCCAATATCTCCTGGCGCCGCCACTGTTGGCAACCTTTTGGACCTGACCAGGAACCATAGTTTGCAAATTCTCTCCCCCACTGGTTAAAGGGGTTTTCCCCCGAGTTCTTCGGTTTCCCCTTTCCATAATAACTTGTAGAGGTTAACGGTAATAGGTAAGCTACGTTCACACTTACCCCTAAATTCGCTTCGTTTAGATAACTGGTTTTTAAAACCAACTTGAGAAATCGCTTCGTGTTGGTTCGGGAAGCAACTCGTCCAAGTCGGTTCGCTGGGAATCGCTTTCAAAACGACAGATCGGGGAAGTAAAATTGCTCGTATTTTCCAAAATAATGGGGATAAAATTCTAAATAATGTCAAATAATATTACTATATGTATAGTAAACGTGATTAACTAATTGTTTTGGGATACATTTTGGTATTTTCAAAATTCTAGTCATAATTTGAAATGGCGTTAAGCCTTGTCTATAAGCGAACCGGGGTGAAGCGATTTCCCACGTGTGAACTAAGAAGTATCGTAGCCGGTCAAAAAGTATTAGCCTAGCTGATTATTATTATTATTATTATTAAGGATTAAAGGCTTTTATTTATCTATAAATGCTCAACGGTTCAACCAAAATGTTTGCGTCCCTTCCCATGGACGCTGTAGAAAACTCCCAATTACAATTTGTAATTTTTCAAGCGCCTTTGGAAACCTAGATCAAAGGTTAAATGCTTAATTCGTACGCTTCGCAACCCTGTCCCCTCAAGTCGCTAATATTGATTTAATCTCTAATCAATCAATGAATAGGGGAAGTTTTCGCCTTTATAATTGTAATTTGAATGTTTTGTCTCTTAGTCGCGATGGGTCGGAGTCGGAGTACACCGGGTCTGGTCGAGTCTCGAGGTCGGATTCCCCTGGAGGAGATGACTGTTCCTTTGGTGGACCCCGTGACGTCATCGGTGGCCACGCTGCCTTCGGACGAAGAGCATCAGACGGAGACGCCTCTCACTTCGGCGCAGGCCGGAAGTAGCGCCAGCAGTTCCGGAAGTAGTCGCGCTAGCAGCTCTCATCAACAACCTCCACCTTCCATTCATCTGCCTGAAGTAGGAACTCATCTTCACCTTTTCCAATTTGTTCCACTATTATATTGAAATTGAATCAGTGGCGTAGCTAGCATGGGCGTAGGAACCAGGGGGGGCAGGGGGGCAATGCCCCTCCCTAGAATTTTGCTGGGAGGGGCAACTAATGTTATTGCCCCCTCCAACCTTTGGTCAGTTGAAATCTTCAAAAGGCTCAAATTATCATTTTAAAAGCATATACAGTTTATAGAACCTCAACTGTGTTTAGATTTCAGTCTTTTCCCGCCAATTCACATAGTAGTAAAAAGTACACACGCACTCGGAGAAACTACACTCCATTAAAAATTCAAAACCATTCTCCAGACCCCTTTTCGTTTCTCTTTGCCCCCTCCAACTTCTAGAACGTTCCTACGCCCCTGCTAGTTGGTGTAAGTTTTTATACTTTTCACGCCCAAACGGGTAGCAGCCGTGGTACACCCCCCCCCCCAAGCTACGCCACTGAATTGAATTGCTGCCTGATTAGCGCGTTTCGGTGTGAAACTGAAAATCTGGTTCGATCCATATTTTTATTAAAGGAAGTATGAACTAAATCTTTAAGCAAGTTGTTTTAAACGTAATTAGCGCCAATTACCCCTAGCTTCTGCTAAACCTAATGGGTGAAATGTAAATTTCTTTGGTCTATCATAAATATAGACGTTTCGTACTCCCTTTAAGCTAAAGTATAATTAGTACATTGGTACCAATTACAGTTATGAACTTTTATGTCATATATTTTTGAAAATATCACCCGCAGGGTACGTTTGATTATTTTCGTTTTGGTATTTGGTAGTTGCACCATGTCTGTTGCCACCAAAATGGACTTTCCACGCACAACCTTTATAGCATAATTCGAGGACCACTCTAACGGACTACAGCGCCACCTTGTAGATGTTTCTGCTATTATACTTTCTCTTTAGCCTTAAGAAATATCAAACAAAATGTTTGTGAAGACCATACTTTTAATATAATAATAATATTATTAAAATTAATTATTAATATAATAAAATAACCATAATAATACAATATTATAATATAATAATACAATATTATAATATATTAATACAATATTATAATATAATAATACAATATAATAACTATAATAATACAATATAATATAATATAATAATATAATAACAATAATAATACAATATATTAATGTAATATTATAATAAAACATAATGAAATGAAATTAAAAAGTGGTTTAATGTGCATTAAAACAATACAGGGTTGTATCAGCAAGTTAACACACAGTTTGTACTTAGTACATGATATTAGAAAAAGTTTAAAGATTTCCAAAAATATATAGTTTTAAAAATTATACGTGTTACTTGTGGAAGAAAAAAAAAGGAAAATTTCAAAACAATTTAAACAGTTTTGAGTGTATTTTGAGTATGTAAATGAGAGGTTTAATATTCTATTTGTTTTAAATGGGCAATTCTGCAATTATAAATATTAATTTTGCCACTAAATTTATTCACAGTGTTTAGTACTCTATTAATTGGATGTAATTGACTTTTTTCGGTTTTATACAAATTAAAATTTCTTGTTTTATAATTAGGCACACATAGATTGATATAGGGTAAAAGATTTGAGCATAGTGTAATGTTATTTGTTAGTTTATACATAAATATTAGCTCAGTTTGCTCACGTATGGTGGAAAGGGTATTTAATCCGATGTCTTTAAGTATATTTTTGTAATTATATCTGCAGTGTTTTCGAAAAAAGAAATAATATAGTTTATCTAAAAATTTACGTGGAATTTTTAATGATAATAATAATAATATTATAATAATATACAATAATATTATAATAAAACTTAATAATATAATAAATCGATAATATTATAATAAAACAGAATAATATAATAAATCAATAATATTATGAAAAAAAACCGAGATTTTAGTCATATTTAAAAGAACGCTCTTCAAAAACATCTTTTATATTTTTATCTTTAGCTTCATGTGTAAATTCGTAGGTGGCGCTTTTTACGATTGACCGTATTCTTTTCTATCGCGATTGTTGTCTCTGTTTGCCTGCCTTTTTTGTTTTGGTTCATTCGACGCGTTGTTTATTGATGTTCTACATGATACGACCGCCCATTTCTCTTTGTCCCGCCCCTTTTAGCACCACCCTCCCCGAGTCAGTCAACAGCAGCTGCCAGGAGCGGCGGGGGCGGCGTCGGCGGGTGGGGCGGCCACGAGCAGCCTGGCCCCGCCCACTCCAACCATCCACCACTTCGAGAGCCTCTCCCCTCAAGCCTTAGCCAACTACTCGCTGACGTCATCGACGACCACCAGCGCCAGCATCGTGTCGGCGGCGGACAGCCTTTTCCCCCCCGGCTTCCTGCGGCGCTCGGGGACCAGCTCGGGGTATTTGTCGCCTTCGCCTTATTACGGGCAGCCGGATTTCGGGGCGTCCGCCTCCCAAGACCTTCACCACTCTCACTACCATCAGCCTCTTCATCACCACCATCCGCGGAGCTCGCCCGCGCCGCCATCGCTGACCAGAGACTCGACCCAGGACGCGCTGCTGGCCGAAATCAAACGCCTTCGGGAAAGGCTGGTCACTCTCGAATCCGAGAACGCCACCATGAGCATCAAACTCAGCCAGCAACAGTGGGAAGTCGAGAACAGACTGGCCGAAATCGAGCTGCAGATCTGCGGGGGGGCCGTGTCCGCCATCACCGAGAGCAGCGCCGCCAGTAGCGGAAGCGGCGACGAGAACGAACGCAATCGGGAATCCATTATTTGACGAATCGAAACTAGCGATCAAAATACGGTCTACCCGTTTGTTTTAAGTCTACTCGGTCGACTAAGAAGCGATACCGGTGGCGCCATCTGTGTCCGTAACCTCGCGACGCGATACTTCTTCCGGTGATGTTGACGGAAGTGACGACAACGATGTTATAGGCGTGCTGACCGAAATTAAAGATATAAAAGAAATTACACCGAGGCTACTTGTACCTTATACCTATATAATATTGCGGAAATATATTATATAATATTATATAATATATTAAGAAATATAAAACCCAAAAGTTAAAAAAAAGACGAGGGAAAAAAACAACGCTGTACGAAAACTAAGTAACGCTGGGAAACAAAATAAGGTTTAAAACGAGAAATTAAATATCAAACATAGGACTTATTATATTTAAACAAATTGACTAAATAAATGAACTTAAATAAAAGTGAGAAAAGTTATTAAAAAAAATAAATATTTGTAAATATTAAATAAAAAAACTTAAAAATGCGCGAAAAGCAAAACAAAACGTACTTAGTACCGTATATAATATACTTTTGAAGGAAAAAAATTCTAAAAACTTTAAAATTACTACTTTAAAATCGCTTTTATTTTATAAATTAAGTTTCGGTTAAAACGAGTACATGAACGAGTTAAAAATTGAAGTTTCTAGGATATTATGACGATGATTTAGGATCAGAAATTTAAATTAAAATAAATCGAATGAAAAGTTCTACGAATTCTTTTTCGAAAAAATTATTTCCATTTATTTCATAAATATAACAATTATAGGGATTACTTAACAAGGGGTAAGTAATGTGGTAAATAACGTTATGGTATAAAATGGGAAAAGTGGTAAATAATGGTAAATCATATATATCCATAAAATATTTACAGCATTTTAAACTAAAACATATATTTATGGAGATAAAACCTTCAGATTTAGAACAGACTTTCAAAGTAACGAAAAATAAAGTTTAAGATCTTTTAAAGTTGATATATTCCTTTTTTTGAATGTTTTTCTTTGTTTCACATATTATCATACAATATAAACCATTACTTACCATAATTTATTATATTCACCATTATTTACCATAGTTTTCCATAGTTACCATTATATACCATAGTTTTCCATTGTTACCATTTTTTAGCATAATCACCATTATTTACCATAGGTTTCCATAGTTACCATTATATACCTTAGTTTTCCATAGTTATTATTATATACCATAGTTTTCCATAGTTACCATTATATACTATAATTTTCCAAAGTTACCATTATATACCATAGTTTTCCATAGTTACCATTATATACCATTGTTTTCCATGGTTACCATTATTTAGCATAATCCCCATTATTTACCTTACGATAGTTTTCCATAGTTGCCATTATATTTACCATATTCACCATTATTTACCATTATTTACCATTATTTACCTTACCATAGTTACCATTATTTACCGTTTTAGACGGTTAAATCAGGAACAAATATTCTACTGTACCCGGAATCTAGAATGCGTGCTTGGGTTCTTTTAGATCAAAAGCGCTAGTAGCGCCACAGTGTTCGATATTGGAAAGATTTCCACCAAATTTTAAACACGTGCGCCATAAAAAGCAGAGGACGTTAGATCTAATATCTTTAGCTCATCATCTAACTTAATTACGTATTTTCTGTTTGGGTTTGGGTGGAAATGTTTCTAGATTATCTCAGTAGGAGCGCTGGCGGGCGATTTAAAGTTGAAGAATTGGGTTTTAGCTTGTGATTCGGGTTCATTAGTTTATTTGTTTATTAGTTAATAATGGTAATTATTCCAAATTTCTACAATTATTAGTAAGCCTACATTTACCATACATCGAGGAGTTTATATACTTCTCTTAAATATCATTGTTTTTTTATATTCGGGTTTATTAGCTTTTTGGTTTATTAGTTAAAGGGGAACGGTCAAGCTTTAACCAGTTAGATATCCCTATAGACCATTAAAAACTAAAATTTATGGCGAAAACCGCATCAAAAAATACTGAGTGGTTAATTTTTAATAAAATAAAGAAATTTCGGGAAATCGAAAGGCGCGCGTCGGCCGCGACACCTGGTGAGAAGTCGGTGAGACAGAAAAAAAGCGTAAAACAAAAAATGTTTTGCACGCGCGGCGCGTTCCAGTTATAAGAGACCTAAGCCTCAATTGCGCGATTTTAAAAGTTAGGATAGTTCGCAAATCGCTCATACGGGGTTAGGGCCGCTGGCGGCAGCCTCTAAGATGGCGGCGAAAATTCAAACCCAAACACCTGGCGTTATTTTGCGTTTCAACTTTTTGGGCCAAAAGCTATTTTTTCAAGACAAAAAGGTACGTGTTAGTATATTGAACGTCTTGTTAATCTTTTGATACGGAAATAAGGCCATATTTGGAAAAGCTTTGCCGTTCCCCTTTAATAATGGTAATTATCCCAAAGGACATCGCACTTGTTCTGTGGGAAATGTCTTTCTACGGATTTATTTCAAATTTAAATTTGTTGTTAAGCCTGGTCAAAGGATCAAAATTGATCTTTGCCAATTTTCCCTAGCTCCTATAGTTTGACCAGTATCAGTGGTCAAAGTTTCATTTTAACTTATTATTCGATGAATTTTCAATACGTGGAATTATTTGTCAATATTTTGAAATGGTTCCATAAAGAAAATATAATAAAAAAGAAATAAAATCTGGTGTTTGTATATTGGTTTGTTACCTTCTATGCACGCCCAAGATAATTGTCCGATTCGCACGAAATTTGGCCTGTGGCATTGTGGCCCCTGCCGTCAGGTATTACGGGCGTCTTGAGATTGCTAACCTTTGTAGTTTTTGACCACGGGACCCAAAAAACCGGTGACCGCAAGAGCGAAACCCCTGACCTCGCGCTGTCAAGAGACGCGGGTATTAAGTGACACGGGAGTTTATCTCTCTGGCTCTAATTGCCTCACTTAGCTGCTGCATGGCACGACCTTCGACCATGGACACTATACAGTGTGCTAGTCTCAGCTAGTAATAAATAAATACATAAATAAATCAGAATATGTGTTATAAATATAAATCAGTTTGTTTCCGAAACGGTGGCCATTTGTCACATATATTATTATTTTTTACTTCTTATATTTTCTTTATGAAACCCTGCAATGGATTTTTTCAAAGGCATTTCCCCAAATTCGTCGACCACTAACCTCGGGTTTTCTTTTAAACATTTACGCTGTGGGAAGACAATTTACGAACTTTCCCCTTCCGACGGCAGCATGTGCTAAAGCGTCTAACCAATGAAAAATGTACGCGAGAAAATGCACGAATTTTGACGGGTTGCGTTCTCCTTGTGTCTGGTGCTGTGTGTTGTAGCTTCTCACTGACACCAAGGAAAACCAACAGGTGTCAGGTGCTCTTTGCTGCCTAGCATGTCGTATTTCACCCTCCCGGCGTCACCGTCTCTTATCAGTCGATTCAAAAGATCACGTTTTTTCAGGGGGAAATATGGATTCACGGCCATTCATTCTACCACTCTTGAAATTGGAGAAGAAAGCTGCTTCCAAAATAAGCATTTTTAGAAGGCCCAAATGTAACATTTTACGAAATGAAAGTTTATTTCGATTTTGGAGGATTAATCATAGGCACCTTTTTAAAAATTGGAGGCCCCCAAAAGTAGGCCTACACTTTTTCAATGTAGGCACGTGCCTACTTGCGCCTATTCCTGGCGGGGAGCCTATGGTTAATTGGCAATGGTCAATTTTGGTCCTTTGACCAAGCTTTGAAATAAATAAGTAAAAAACCATTTCCCACAGAAGTACGATGCCCTTTCTACAATCATTAGAAAGCCTACAATTACCACACATTGAAGAGTCTATAAAAATGTCTTAAATATTACCATTCTTACTCTGACTTGAGTATAACCAGATGTGTATTATACATCTTTCCACGTAAGTAACCGTCTCTGATACTGCTAATGTTATTTACATGAAACACGTGCCCTCGATTATTTGACAAAATATCTGAATTTCTTCCCAAGAACAAAGTAAGTAGCAAATAGTTTAAAATATATTAATTAAAAGCATGACATTGTTTCGTAAATAATGCTTTTTACACACAATCCTAAGGAGTTGTGTGTATTAGTCTCACGTACAGTGTAGCCGTTGCCGATGCCGCCGTGTCGCGCATATCTCTTCAACGGTTAGGGCTAGAAGAGTCAATGATATCTAGTTCGAATGTACATACAACGCCATTGATAGCCTTTCATAAAGGTTTCAAATCGGAGCCTTAGAAGTTGGGCATTTGCCCAATTTACTATTTTCGGTGGTTTCGCTTTATGTGGTAGATATTTTATTTAAAATTAAGTCCGATAACGTTAAAAAAATATTATTGGATAGGTTAGGATTCAGCGGACCTAAAACGTCGGTTATATCAGTAAATATTAAATTTAAGTATATTTTTCAGGGTAATTAACAAATAAGTGTGATCAGAAGTAACAAATAAATATGAAACTGATCGAACTAGTCTTTGTCGTATAACCAGAAGAAATAAGTGTGACACTCAACGGCTGACTAGTAGTAACAAATAAGTGTGATCAGAAGTAAAAAATTAGAGTGACACTGATCGAAGGAATCTTCGATGCTTTCAAAGAATGACTAGAAGAAACAAATAAGTGTAAATACAATTATGTGTGACCGTGGATATATATTGGTTGTGATACCGGCGTTGCAGGCTGCTGTGAATAGCTCAAACAAACTTAACACATTAGAAGGATTGTGTGTATTCTGACCGTCGTACGTCTTGTTTTATTTTAGGTTTTTATTAAATAAAAACGGATTATTTACGCAATAATATCTTAATCAATAAGCGTAAAGAGTTTCAAACAATTTAAACAAGTAAGTAAAATTAGAAGATTATAATATATAAATATATAAATTTCAGAATAAAATTTAAACTGCTAACTAATATTTTTCTTATAAACCATATTTTTCTGGTGTAATTGATTGATATATTTCGTGTATTTCGCCCCGAACAACCTTTTCGAATGAAACTTATTTTGAAAATTCAGTAACAGCCTGTTGAAAATGATCTTGAATGGTTGTCACTCCAAGCAAGAACTACTTTGCGTGAGGTCCTGAGGAAGTACTTGGAACTGCATCTTATAGTTCCGGTGTTATGATTTTTATACCGACGCCCCGCCCCTTTTCAGGCTATATCTGGATTCTAGGTCTAGAGCGCCATCGCTTGAAAGGAAAACGAAACATAATTCATGAATATCATTATATTAATTAATTATTAAAAATTATATAATTTTTATAAATAGGTTAAATTTAGTAATATTAATATACAGCATATTAATTACATTTCATTCATATTTTTTGTTTTATTTATCTATATAATGTAATTTTAATAATTAATAACTAATAGGATAAAATAGTACTCTTCTTAGGTTTAATATTCTCGTTGCAGTATTTTCCAAGAGTACAGTTAGAAATAAAATTTTGAGAGTTGTGATAATAATTTCCTGCGGTTTCGCTCAAAGGTTCATTTATAAATTGGTAAAATTTTGTATAAATTTTGAGAGTTGTGATAATAATTTCCTGCGGTTTCGCTCAAAGGTTCACTTATAAATTGGTAAAATTTTGTATAAATTTTGTGAAAGTTGTGATTATAATTAAGTTCGATTTAACTCAAAAATACATTTAGAAATTGGGAAAATTTGGTATTGGTGAAAGTTGTGATTATAATTACTTTTGATTTCACTCAAAAGTTCATTTAGAAATTTGGAAAATTTGGTATTGGTGAAAGTTATGATTATAATTATTTTTGATTTCACTCAAAAGTTCATTTAGAAATTGGTAAAATTTGGTATATATGAAAGTTGTGATTATAATTACTTTTGATTTCACTGAAAAGTTCATTTAGAAATTGGTAAAATTTGGTATATGTGAAAGTTGTGATTATAATTACTTTTGATTTCACTCCAAAGTACATTTAGAAATTGGTAAAATTTGGTATTTGTGAAAGTTGTGATTATAATTACTTTTGATTTCACAAAAAGTATATTTAGAAATTGGGAAATTTTAATATTGGTGAAAGTTGTGATTATGATTACTTTTGATTTCACTCAAAAGTATATTTAGAAAATGGGAAATTTGGTATTTGTAGAACTACATGGAAAAGAAAATGATATCGGTTCTTGCTCTAAGCTACTTCCATTAAGTCGTTCTTTTTATTTACTTACGATACTACGAAGACAAAAGAATTATTGGATTAGGAAAGCCGAAAAATAGTCGTAATAAAAATAGCCCAAAATGGAGCTGGTGAGCAATATCGGGAAACGACTTCTGTCACCTAGAGAAAGTCATGTACCATTTCGTCGAAACAATATCCATATGAGCTACAGTCAGCTACTACGTCAGGACCTGCGACGCTAGCGCCGTGAACGGCCCAAAGGAAAAGGTTATTTCGATACCATATTCCGAAAGCTGCCGCAGTCCGAATCGGGGGAAATATGAACTACTTCTTTTTCGGCTTTCAGTTAGCTTTATTATTTATCCTGCGCGCGCCTTGGCGTATTCGTTTCTTGTTGCTGCCCCTGGAAAGGTAGGCTCCTCCCTGGGGCACGTTCGATCCGAAAAGGTTAATCAGATTTACAAGCAGCGCTTTTGCCCCGTGTAATATTGAAGACGGTCTAAGAAATTTGATTATGTATTTTATCAGCGATCGACCCAATAGCGTAATATGACACTTTTTTCTACCATTTTATACGGGTAGTCCCAATCGGGTATTTGTGTAATATTATTTATTTTTGGTAACTCAATAGTTATAAGTATGACCATAAGTAACATAATAACAATAAGTATGACACTTCCTATTGCTTTAATGCTAATTTTCTAACCAAACCTTTTTTCAGCACTGATACTCTCTTCAAGCTGTGACTTGGACTCGCGACTTACCATTTTGGATGACTACTTTTTGATAAAAATTTAAGCCTAATATCGGAGAGCACGTTAATCTGGAGTCGCGAGGGGCTTTGGCTTTGTTTTGAAGCCCGCGTGCGAATCACCCGTGATAAAAAAACATGAGCTCGTGGTGCCGAGAAAAACTTTTTTAGTTTTTATCATTTTAGCATAATATTCCGCCTATCTATCGGAAACCAGATATTTCGGCTAAGCGGAAGTCTCGCGTATTTTAGACACTAGAGGGCTCTGTGCTGAGAAAACATCTTGATTAAATATGAAAATCAGTTTGGGTGTAAATCTCGTTAATTGTCATACTTATTGTTATTATGTTACTTATGGTAAGTAATTTATAATATCATAAGTAACGGTAATATATTGAGTGTGACACGTTTTTCTACCGTTTTCTTATGGGCAATTCTAATCAGGTATTTGTCTAATATTATTTATTTTTGGTAACAAAATAGTTATAAGTATGACCAAGGTAATATATATATTAAAGCTTTTTTCTATAATATTTTACAGGCAATTCCAATCTGGTGTTTCTGTAAACTATTTTCAGCATAAGTAACACAATAGTTTTAAGTATGACCAATTAAGTATCATTATCCAGATGGCCAATAGCATGGAAAATAGTGGATAATTTGACCGAAAGTGGCCAATAATGTTTTTACTACAGAAAATCAGAAAATTTATTTAAAAAAAATATTTTAAGAATTTTAACACAGAAATATCAGTTTGGGGTATTTAAGGTAAATCTATATTGCATAGTTGCCAGATATTAATTTTGGTCAGGGATCCAGTGTCCGAATAATTAGTCAGGGATGGTCAGTTTCTGAATAAGTTAATTTCATTCTTGGAACCACGGCTATGGACTGCATTACCACGGCCAACTTCGATCACGCGTACCGCGCTTTAGCGGCCCCGTCAATCGCCTGAATTTACCGTGTATATATTTTCCCACCAGGGTTTCGCTACGACCAAAATTTAACGTTAGTCATATAGGAAAAATCCACAAAAAACCATTATTTTCAAATAAATTTTAAAATCATTGAATTAAACCAAATGTAAGTTAATATTTAACTAATAGTACAATATTTTTTTAATGATTCTAATTTTTTAACGGTGTTTATAAATTATAAAAGAGTTAAACAGAAACCAAGAACATCCTCTAGATGCCGCCAGCAATTGTTTAATACTTGAAACAAATGTAAATAAATAAATAAAACAAAAGTGAAAAGAAGATTCACTGTAACTTCAGGGTAAATATATAATTTTAACATTTTTTATTAAATAATATTAAGTTAAAATATATTAAAAGAGCAATAAATTATAATTTTAGGTTTCAACAAGTTTTAAGCTTTCGTCTTTTTAAACCTAGAGTAATATTGTATATTAGTAAGGGCCGGTTTGTAATTTTATCTGACTGAAATTTGTTTCCATAATAAAGGTACAAACCTGAACAGAAATCATCCTCCTTGAAATGCAGGCTGAAGACCAACCATCTTTTACCTATTTAGTTCCAAAGATGTACCTAAGCATCTTTTATCTTCAATTATATTAGTTTTATGATTCTTACTCTTAAAACTAATTAGATTTACAGAAAATACTACCTAAGAACGGTTATAAACTCGTGAATTTGCTATATATATATATATATATATATATACTATTAATTCATCAATTTTAAGAGAGACATTATTTACGCGTCAAAACGCTCTAAACACCTCTACAGCCTTCAAAAATATCTATTCTAATATGGCGCCTTCGCGTAAAAAACGCGTCTCTTTTTCTTCATTTAATATTTATAAGGTAATATTTTTTAAATTATTAATTATACATAAATATATTGCGAAAAGATAGTTTAACTTACTATACCTTGTTTTTTCTAAATAGGAAAGTGGAAAACCGAAGAAAAAACATTTTCCCGCGATTTCGCTTGTATTCCCCGCCTTTGGTGATAGTAGGTTTTTGGTCGTATGTAGCGCCCCTATCGGGATTATTCATACACGCAAATTAACATTAGATGCGAGGCGATTGACGGGGCCGCTAAAGCGCGGTACGCGTGATTGAAGTTGGCCGTGGCATTACAAAGAGTGATAAAATACGAGAATAGTCCATAATGAAAAAGGATAAAAAAGCTAAACTCTAAACAAATTTTAAGAAATTAAAAATCTTACAAATAGCTCGTATCATAAGTAAAATACGAGATTTACACCCAAACTGATTTTCATAGCTATTGCGTAATCAAGATGTTTTCTCAGCACAGAGCCCTCTAGTGTCTAAAATACGCGAGACTTCCGCTTAGCCGAAATATCTGGTTTCCGATAGATAGGCGGAATATTAGGCTAAAATGATAAAAATTAAAAATGTTTTTCTCGGCGCCACGAGCTCATGTTTTTTTTATCACGGGTGATTCGCACGTGGGCTTCAAAACAAAGTCAAAGCCCCTCGCGACTCCAGAACGTGCTCTCCGATATTAGGCTTAATTTTTTGTCAAAAAGTAGTCATCCAAAACGGTAAGTCGCGAGTCCAAGTCACAGCTTGAAGAGAGTATCAGTGCCGAAAAAAGGTTCGGTTAGAAAATTAGCAAAAAGCAATAGGAAGTGTCATACTTATTGTTAGTTTGTTACTTATGCTCGTACCAATAGGTGTTCGAGCAAACATGAAGTCGCGAATCTCGGACCAAATAGGTCTTCGAAAAAAAACTAAATAAAATGGCCAAAAAATTCCAACGTGCGGGAAATCGAGCTTTACACCAGAAAGATAAACTTAGCCTAAACATTAAAATTTTTTAAATTCCCCCTATTCGGCTTTCCGTTGCTATGCAACGCATTTTGATATTTTTAATGTTTAGTTTTCCCTGCTTTTATTTAGTTTTTTTCCGAAGATCTATTTGGTCCGAGATTCACGTCTTTGTGTTTGCTCTGGGAGAAAATCAGTTCCGAAATTTCGAAATCGATCTAAAAAACATAGAAATCAACACGAAAATCGTGCTCTGCAATCACAAAATCAGTTTCTGATTTCCGAAATCACTTTGAGATTCAAAATCCCGTACGCAAAATTTGTAAATCATAAATGTCAGACCCCTCTCAATATTATAATAATAGTTATAAAAACAGTTAATTTTAAGTTCTGATTCAACAATTCATCATTATATTTCGAAATTAAGTAGTTTTTTAACGTTTTAAATCGTTTGAAAACTTTGAATACTCAATACGCCTAGGCTGACAGTTCCAATGACTGGTAAAAATAAATACCACTTATCGTACAATAAATACACTATCTTTTAAAAAAATCGCTTTGGAAGTGTCCTATATAGATACACGGCCAACTTTAATCACGCGCTGTTCGCGCTACAGCAGCCAACACATTCGTCGAAATCGAAATTCCGCGAGCAAGGATTTTCCCCCTATAAAATGTACTATAACGGGTAGGAGTTCAGCGCCACGCTCGGTTTTTATATTGGCTTCAATGTAAAAGCTATTCTAAAAATAATAATCCGCTAGGGGCGCTCACGTCATACACATCTTTTGCTCATCTGTTAACACAGAAACGTCAACGAATGAGATGGCCGCTGTAGCGCGAGATATCAAAGTTGGCCGTGATAGATATTACCATATGTAACATAATTACTCATAAGTATGAATCTGTATAATATTTCCATTGAAAAAATTCAATGAGACCTTGTTTCACGCGGAACATACATTGAGCGGACCCAAAAATGCAAAAATGCTTATAATCCTTGCGCTATTGAAAAGGTTACCATGGAAATGAAATCACGTGATCGCGAGGCACGAGCTAAACTTGACATGGGAAAGCCAGAAACGCGCGAGGAATTCTCACTAACTTTCGTTTCCCATCAGTAAAGTTGATGATGCATATTTCGTCACGGAGTTGTAAGTGACGTAATTTACGTCATATCCGGTGAACAAGGATTCATTAACGAAAATGCTTTTATGGCATACTTATGAGTGATTATGTTACATATGATATTACGTTACTAATTGTTTGAAGCATTGAGTTGGGAATATTAATCTAGAGATCCAATCAAATCTGCTCCCCGCGAAACAAGTTTTTGAAAATTACGAATGTGTCGTCTCCTCTAAAATGACGAGAAAACGTTATCATATGACCCGTGGCGCCATCCATTATTTTTGAAAAAAAAACTTTTTGCCGGAAAACGCGTCTTATTTGAACGAACCATTGAGAGATGGACGGCGCCACGGGTAGAATGATAAAGTTTTCTCTTCATTTGGGAGCAGACGGCAGTATTCTTTTTTTTTAAATACTGAAATCCGACGTTTTGTTTGGCCCTCTAGATTAATATTCCCAACTCAATGGTTTCAAGTGCAGTTTGGACCTCTGCCGTATTCGGTATTAGCTTAGCTGATTATTTAGTTACATAACTCTTCAATGGCTAAAGCTAAAATGGTAATTGATACATCAATCGTTACGAAATTACATGACCTCGATATCTTAATATCAATAATATCATTTTATCATTTTGCTATTTAGGTACTTAATCTTAAATTAATCTCAAATAAACAACTTTTTGCAGATTTTATCACTATGTTATTTACCAATATTTACCACCTCTCCAATACCATTTCGGAACACTCAACTCGACGGTTGAGAAGTTGTTCATTTGACCATTTTACTGATTTTTCTGGATTGCAGAATTAAATGTTATTGTTGGTTAGTTCATTTTTAGTGCTTTTTATGTGTGATTGAAAAAAAAATGTTCTTGATGGACAGGGTGATTAAAAAGAGTCCTCTGAATGTTGCTATACAGTACAGGGTGATTGAAAAATTATTGAAAATTTGAACTTTAATATGTTAATTTAGATATATGCATCAGAGCGTTTGTGTGTATCGTGTTCTAATTACCACAATATCCTTCTATAATTCGAAAATTTAATTGTTTGTGGGTTTTATTAGTCAATGAAATTCAAATCCAGCGAATGCTGTAATGCTCAGAAAATCCTCAAATTCATGTTCCTGTTCAATAATTGATCACAATTTTGACAAAGTAAGTGTTAGTTTTCATTTTAAAACCATTGAAAATTTCCCTAAGCCTTGTCCTCACACAGCAAACAGACGAAAGTATAGTTCGTGAAGTCACTACCGGATGGCGCTATTTTGATTAAAAGGATTCCCCCCACTGTGCCCCTAACGCCAGGGTTGTAGGGAGATGGTTCGATCACTTATCAATTCTACCATAGGAGAGTTTGGTTAAAGAAAAAGTGATAAATAGATGGCGCGCGCGACACTGTGTAGCCCCTTCAGATACTTATGGGCGTTCCCCCAATTCATAGAAGTACTGAGGTGTAGCCTAATTTATAGGAGATAGCGGGAAATTTAAATTTTACAAGCTAACTGCTATCGCTTTAATTTCTGTTTCGTTTCTACACGTGCGAATTTTAAAGAAACTTACTTTTTTAATATTTATAATTAATTAGCGAACATTAAATTTTAGTTTCTCAAAACTGAATTTGAACTGAAATACCAAATTTGTACTAGAATTGATAAAGGAATATAACTGACCGTAGTTTTGCCTTTTGGCTATTAATTAGTTTAGGTTTGCTTAGATTGTTTGCAATTTTCAAAAAATAAATTATTAATGAGCTTATAACAAAGTGAAAATTAATTTATCATAAAGAACCGAGATCGATTGACACGAAAACTTGGTAATGTGCCCTTTCCTTAGGTACTCCAGGGTAATGAGGTAAAGCCCACAAAATATCTGTAGGGGCTACTTGGCGTCACTTGCGCCATCCGTGGTAGAAAAATATTTCGTTGAATAAAAAATGTAAGTGATCGAACCATCTCTCTACAACCCTGTAACGCGAAGCGATCGTGAGCCTCCCTGAAACAAAAGGGACCTACCCGGGGTGGGAACAGAACTGAACTGAACTGATGCATTAAACAATTCGCCTAGAGTCCTATTTCTAGTTAATATTTAACTTCATAAGTGTCACGCTTATAAATATTATGTCACTCATGATAAAATATAATATTTGCTGTAGAATAATTTAAAGAATATTTTTTATAATTATTTTAATGTTACCAGCGATTTTAATTATTTGAAAATTCACAACACGCCGAAATAATTAAAACAGAATAATTACCTTTAACCATTGAAACTTCTGGAATCAAACCTGGGAACCAATTTTTAACACGGGAATTTGGTTAGCTCCATGACATGGTAGAAAATCCAATTAAAGATATTTAGGATATTTTTTCAGCCCTATTTCCGGTTTTTGCGCTGAAAACTAGATAGGTAGCGTCAAAAGTGACATAATTACCAAAAGTGTGTCAATGTAATCGTTTTTGAAATGAATGTTACACACGAAGTAAAAGTTGGGAGGAGGAAGGGTATTCAAAAGTACGAACAGTGACGCCTGGTGAGAGAACTAAGGAAGCACTGAAAAAGATTAGCAGGCTTTAAGATTATTTGCCACTCGACGGAAACGCTACCGCCATCTATCTACGTTTTAATAAAACAAACCAGAAAAAGGATGCTCTATTTCGATAGCAGCATTTAGTAAATCTTTAGCATTGGATGATTGGAAAGTATAGAAACTTGCACACTGTTGGTAATTATGTCAAGTTTGGTAGCGTATTAGCAGCCCGTAACAAATGATATTTTATGATACTCAATTGTAATATTGATATTTTAATTTTATTATAATTTTAGACAGTTTTTGGTTTCCTCCACAGAGCAATTACTTCTCCCAGATTTAGGCATTTTTCTCTAATTTGACAATAGCAGACGCTAGATCATAGTCATCATACGCATAATTTAAACTCGTTTCAGTCGCGAATAGTATTGGGTTCGTAAATACTCCACCATTTTGTACATTTTCGTTATGCGTAAATTCACGTTTTGCCGCAGTACTTTGGCAGAATATTGATTATGTTAATAGAAATCGTAATTATACACTTTTAAAGAACGCTTGACAGCTCCATGGGTTAAGGTTGATTAATTGGAGTGTAAACTAAAGTCTGTTCACACGCGTTACGTATTGTATTTAACTTAACCAAGAACACGTAACTTCAGTGAATTGACTGGTGGCCTCTAAAGTCGTGTAAAATGGAGTCATTAAATTATAATTTATTATTATTTATTGTTTTTATTATTTTTATATTTCTTCAATCGGAAAATTCAAATTATAAAAATTATTAATCTTTTAAAAAATATACCACTTTTCTATTTTCCAGATGGCGCCACAGACATATTTTTACGGCGTTTCCATTATGGGAAGTATCAGGGCATGAAATAAGCACAGGACACTGGACATTGTCCGATAACTTTTTCAATAAACTGGGAATGTTTTTTTCTACAAAATAAAAATATTAACAATTATTTTACAAAAAAATTTAAAAAATATGAGGAAGTACCGAGTTCATGAAGTTGATACTTGATAGTCTATAGGCTTCGAGCATAGAGAAATATTCCTCCATACTTCGAGCTTAGGAAACATAGCGCCATCTGTGTTATTATCCATCAACTTAATATGTGAAGAAATAGCAGACGACCTTTGATTTTCAATTTTTTTCGGTTGAAACTTTCATCTGCTGTCACTGCTATGCAAAGATAATTTTGAACGAGCAGATAACTTTCACATATTCAATTTAAAATTCGGTCGGTAGGCGGCGATACTTGTGACCCAAATTTTAAATACACACGAAGCCTATAGTCTTAGTCGATAGCTACGCCGCAAAATTTTCGTTTTGAAAACGAAAACATTTGAGAGAGTTGGCCGTTTTCGGTCTATTGAAATCTGGCAGCATTGCCTGCCTTCTGGCCTGTATCTCCATACCGAAAATGGCCGACGATTACGCCGCCGAAAATATTTTACTAAACTGAACGGCGGCGTTTTGACCGTTATTTTGAATTATCGACTATGAGTCTGTGCAGTGGCTGTGCTAAAGAGAGAGAGGGGACCGAGGAAGCTGTATTGGAGCCTCAAGTGCAGAAGCAGAAAGAGGCTTCAGTATTATGAATAATATAAAAACGCGCTAGTATAACCAAAGATAATTTAAACTCGTACCCTAGATTCGAATACTGAGAGCTTTCCCATTGACGGTTTTGTTACGAAGCGTTTACCCTTTTCCGGCACGTGACCTCAGAAAAATTGGGCTCCATCGGTTGCGGCACGGCCAACTTCGATCACGCGCTGCCGCGCTATATAGCGCGTGACCGAAGTTGGCCGTGGTTGCGGTAAGGCGCAAACCATGGAGCGAATTTTTTCTGAGTTCCGGCGGGAAGTGGGTAAACGCTATCGGCAACGCACGAAAGAGTGATTTTGAATCTAGGGTACGAGTTTAAATTATCTTTGGTATAACTAATGAACATTTAAGTCAATGTATGACTATTATTTTGCATGGTCCTTCCATAACAGATTTTCAGTCAGAATTATTATTACACAGTGGTACAAAGAAAAAGGAAGAAGACTTGCCTGTAAAAATTAGTTCCTATATTTATCAAAACTAACTTTTCATATATCTCATTTTAAATAAATATTGAACTTGTTTTTCGATTTTGTTTACTCTTTTTTAAGGGGGGGGGGTCATTGGACAATGTCCGATAAAAATTTTGAAATGAGGGGGGGTCACTGGACAAATATCCGATAACTTTAATTTCTTATTTCCTGCCCTGGGAAGTATAAGTTCATAGGAACATAAGATATTTTTATTTTATAAAGTTATTAATTACTTCGATGCGTTAATTTCGTTGATTTACCATAAACAAGAAGCTATCCCCCTTTAATCGATCTAATACTATCTTAAATTCCAAATGTAGGTAAGTAAACAAATATTTATATTTAAAATTATTATTGTGCAATAAGCTGATCCTAGTCCGTGTGACAAGCGTCTAACAGTGGAAAACGTGGCGCCATCGCTAGGTTCATTACTGAACTATTAATTAGCAAAGCTCTGGGGATTCTGAAACCTGTTCGTCTCCTTTATTGGAGGTTCAGTACCGAATCTAGAGATGGCGATAGCGTAATTACCGAATGTTATCTGCTTTTACATGGACAGCAGTTTACGGTCGGTTGGCTATAGGGATCGGCATATTTTTTCCAAAATCGATATCATGGAAACTGTCTTGGAACTATTCGCCAAATCATCGAAAGTTTTACAGGTGATGCCAGGAAACTATAGAGGTATACACTTGGAATGTCTAAGGTTCAATTGGGACGGTGATACGAAAGCGCGTCGAGAAAAAGGCGGGGCTTAACTACGTCAAGTAACACGACATTTCAAATTCATTGGCTCGAGGTTTGACGCGAAAAGAATGAGTCGTCATGGTAACAAATAGACGATCTTCCCTTGAAAAAAGGCTTATAAAGCAATGGATTTAAAAACCTAAATTTGTTATCGTACTTAATTTTTTGAAGTAATTATAACGTTCTTCGCGAAAGAAGTGTAGGGATTTCAGGTATTTATATGCAAAGATCGAACCGAGCCTCGGCCATTTGGAAAACCCTCGGCCTCGGTCCGAGGGTCGTCTAAATATAGCCGAGGAACCGAGGATTTTTTTCGCTCTTATTAAAAACAAGAATAACTGAAATTTTGGCCCATTTTCTACCGTAAAATTTATATCTAAGGAGAATGAATATGTGGAGACGATCGTCCGGCTACCGGCCCCTTGAACGCTTTTTCCCCTGTCTTACGCGGAGGAGGAGTCAATACTCGAAAGTTTTAGTTTTAGTTTTGTAACTTTTGTCTTAGGTTCTTTTCGTGGGAACCGTCGAAAAGCGAAACGTGAGGGGGCGGGGCTGCTTGGAGGGACGAAACATCTACAATATTTGATATAAAAACTTTTATTTGGAAGCTTTATTTATCCATTTGACCATTTAACCGTTGCCTCGGCCTCGGCCGAGCATTTTTGAACACTCGGCCTCGGCCTCGGCCCGAGGCAGTTTTTCGATCCTTGTTTGTATGGTTATAAAAGAGATAATCAGGTAAGCTAATATTATAATAACCATGACTAGGCTTAATGACGAGTTTTCGTCGAATGAGGGCAGCGAGGCGCGAGAGTTTTTCTAGTGAGTTTTCCCGCTTTAAGACACGCCCTTTTCTACGAACTTCATCACAGCCGTAAAAATCTTCCTTAGACCTAGGAGCCACAAACACAGCACCCCACCTTGGACCTCAAAAGTCGTGGATTTTCTTGTGTACATTTTTCATTGGCTAGACGCTTTAGAGCCTGCTGCCGTCGAAAGGGGAAAATTCGGAAATTGTCTTCCCCCTTTCCGTAAAACGTTCAGCGTAAAGGCTTGTGACGCTCGTCCAATGAAATTCGTACACAACCCTTCGTTAGCGTGTTTAAAGGCTAGCTGCGTTCTCCTTGTGTTTGTTGCTCCTAGCTTAGACATTCCAAGTGCATATATAGTTTCCTGGTGATGCATATTCAAAGTCGTGGGAATCGCTACGTTTATAGAGATGCGCAACTCCATCCAAAACACAACCCGACAAATCTGGTAAAAATCGGTGGGAAGTACGTGGAATTACTCCAACGACTATTTCACCAATTCAAAAGTTTCGCACTTAATCTAATAAAAGCAATTTTAGAACGATTCTGTGAGCCGTAAAATGTAAAAAAAGTTTTTATCTTTCATTTAAGACAATTTTTCGTTACTTAGTAAGTTTCTAACAGAAATTAAACAAGATAGACGTAAAAATTTCTGAAGCCTTGCTTATATATTTATGAAATACATACGCTTCGAGCCAGGAGAAGCTACTTCTATCTGTGGTTAGATGGTGCTAGCGTTTACAAAGTGCATGCACGATTTACGAACCTTGTTAGCAGAAGACGAAAGCATTTGGGCGCAGCTGCGCTACGTAGACATGTTTCGGAATATTTTGAGAATATACTCTTTCAAAAAACGAAAAAAAGGAAATACTTGTAAGTCGATTTACCTGATTTTGGAACTAAAGGAGTGTTTTTGGACTTTAGGACCGATCCCTTTTAGTTCTAAAAAATTGATGCCACATTTTTATTTAACTCTTTTAATGACTCTTTGAATGAAAAAAAAAATAAATTTTAAATTACTTAAAAACTTTAACTTTTTTCGTTCGAATTATTTGTAATTTAATTGTAAAGAAAGTATCTGTTCATTTAATCAAATTGAACAATTTATCAAAACGGTTCACGCGTGAACCATGGACTAAATCGAACGACTTTCTGCTGTTATTTAGCTAAAGTCCAAGTCAAGAAGCGCTTAATTTAGGAAGTTCTAAAGCCCCATTTTCATGCTCGCTGGTAGCGGGTAAAAATCGACCAAATCCGCTTCAGCTATACACTTTTTCCACTTTCCGCGTCGATCTGTTTCAAACAGATATTTTAGCTTTATTTTCACGCTTGCGAGTGGCGGATGCGAATTTTGACGATTTTTATCCGCTACCAGCGAGCATGAAAATGGGGCTTTAAACGCACTCTCGCAAGCTCAAAATTGGTGTTAGCGTCGAGTTCGGGACTACATATTTTCTTTCAATTTTTTCCATTAGATAGTAGCGGCAATGAGAGTAGCTCCTAACTACGCTGTACAGCCAAAGGTAGCGGAGAGAGGATTTTTAGCCCCCTGGAGTGACTGATTTCTAACTCTTTGGGGCATATAGTTCGTTCCTTCCCACATATACTTTTACTCTAAGGTTCGACTTTCACAATAACGATTGAAGTGAGATTGGAATAGCTCGTAGCATGCGTCGCGATAGACTCCAACGCCATCTCTTTTTCAAAAAAAAACAACTAAAAGCTACCTATGTGAGAAAATTCAGCTGGCGAGAGTGCGTTTAAGTGTCTGGTAGGCCGAAAATGTGGCGCGCCTTGTGAGGACGACCACCAATCCGCCAACGGGTGGCTGTCATACTTAAGCCACGGGTGTTCTGATCCCCAAATATCCGCCGATTAATCAGTTGGACGAGCGGACTGAATTGTTCCACTCATTTAAATTTCTGAATAAAAAATAAATCAATTGGTGCTTCAATAAAACATCTTCAAAGAAATTACCCAGAAGTAATATATCCGAGAGCCAGGACCTGAAAGTGACTCTTTATTTGGAGCTTGTTGAAATAATGGAAACGTCGTGTTTTTCCTGAGCTTTAATCTGTCAAAAAAGCTACCTGGTTAACAGTAAACACTTGTTGCATACCGTAAAGTTTCCACTATTTCAACGTCTTGGCGATTTCCTTGAAGAGGTTTTATTGAAGGATCTTTTAAGAAGAGGTTTGTTCAACGATCACCAATAGGCGATATTATAAAGTTAATAATCAACTTGTTAATATGGGACTACGAAATAGTACAGTCAAAGCCTATGGATGAATGCATAGGCTCTTTGGTGGGAGAGCTAATCGAAGCATAGTGGAAGGTGGCCTTTCTCATCAAAACAAGAAGGCCACTTTACTTTATAATATCGCCTATTTGCGGCCAATTTTATAATTCCAAATAAAAAATTATGGTACTTTGATCAATTATAATTAAAATCATCATATGTAACATAATTACTCATAAGTTTGCCTCGGTTTAACATCTCTGTATTAAAAATTTAAATGAGACCTTGTTTCACAGCCACCAAAGAAAATACGCGTAAAACTGGTTTTAACTTCCTTCCCTCCCCGCCAGAACTAGTTTTTCTGACGATAAAACCGTCATCGACTGGGAAGCAGGACCGTAGCCACGGGGGGGGGGCATTCGGGAGCAATGCCCCCTCAAATGAAATTTTTATTTGCCCCCACCTGCCCCCTCAATTTAATCCATTCCCCCTCAAAGAATATTCTCTGCCCCTTCATCTTTATTAGTTTTTTAAACTTCTATTCGTAGAAATTTTCCTTTTGGACCACTTGTCTTTGTCTAAGGTTTAGATCGTTATTTATAGGTAACTATTTCTTAATAAAATACAAGTTGTGGAACGGTCTGCTTCAGAAAGCAAGGGTTTTTTTGTTGAACACCAAAAACATTTCACGGCGGCACTTATGTTAATTTTCGAAATTAGGTAACGGAAAAAATGTGCCCCCGCACAAAAAGCTACTGCCCCCTTAACGTAATTTTTCTGGCTACGGGCCTGCTGGGAAGTTACGTCAATTACGTCATAACCTTGCAACAAGGTCTCATTGAGAAAAAGTTCTTTCTGGCACACTTTTGAGTAATTATGTTACATATGAAATCATTCATTTTTTGTAATAGAAAGAATTATTTGCATAAAAATATTGAAGATTATCTCCACATTTTAGTTTTGCTAAAAAGGGAGCTTCAACACTGCGATCGACCGGTATTGTGGAAACTTATGCGCCATCTACTGGTAAACCAGTTATTGCTCCATTTTTTTTCGCCTGGACCATTTCGATATACTACTCTGATTGCACAATATTTCAACAAATTAAATTGAACGACACTTTAATTTCCTACAGTTTGTGAGTAGATGATGACTTTTTGCTTATATTTTGGTCGTTTAAGGGTTCGTTAAACGTTGTAATAATTGAATTTTATCTCGTTTTAACGTTATGTATTAAGCCTTTGCCAAAAATGTTCCTGATGACCATATTTATTATGATTAAATACTATTGGTCAATAGGCGTTATTCCTTTTGACACCAAGCGGTGGTTTTTAGAGGTTGATTAAGGGAGAATCATAAAACAATGCTTTTTATTATAGATTTTTCGTTCTAATTTATTTCGCGTAGTCAAATATATGGCAGCCCAATTTTCCAGTCTTTAAAAATCAGGGCTGCCATACATTTATGAAAAACATAAATAAATTAGAACGAAAAAGGTATGACAACGTAATAATAATAATCAGCTAGGCTAATACCCACGGCACCACCTTAGGCCTAAGTCATCGAGCGACTTTTAAAGCCATTAATTCAGGTGGCCGGGTTACAATGTGTAGGAGGGTAGTGGCAAACCCTTCATGCCAACAGCTCCCTACATTAACTATTACCGTTAACCTCAACAAGTTTTTATGGAAGGGGAAACCGAAGAGCTCGGGGGGGAAATACCTTAAACCTGTGGGGAGAGAACTTGCAAACTCAACGCGGAAGGAGTTGTTCCGAGTTTTCACCCAGTGCCACAAGCTGGGATCGAACATGGCTCCTCTTGCTGCGAGGCAAATGTGCTAACCACTCCGACACACCACACGTGAAATTAGCGTCTGCTTCTACATCGACATGAGCTTCTTAAATCCCCCGCTTGGTGTCAATACACATAGGCCCTAAATGGGTCGGAGTGTGCAATAACTAGTGGCTTTACCGGGGAGTCGGGGTCCGCACTTGTACCCCATAAGGGCGGTGGCGCACTGGGAGATGTTAGCTTCGATCAAATGGTCCTATCTCCACCTCCGACTTCGGTCAGGTTTGGGCTGCACACTCAAAACTTACTGTTGAAAAAACAGCAAATACGGTTTATAATTTACAGCAAGGTGCAGTTGAAGTGGGTTAACAGCAGTTTGTCGTAAAATTGACAGCTTTCTGCTGTATTTTGAAGAAAACCGTAGCGACTGTAAAAATTTATATTAAATTTAACAATAAGAAACCGTGGTTGACGTTTTACTTCAAAAATGCGTAAAATTTACCACACGTTGCTGTTTTTTTCTGTTATAAACGGCAAGCGCTAGTATATAAAACAACTAATTATTATTTAGTTGTCAAAACATTTTTTAAAATTGCGCAAGTTTCATTTTAGTTTTAAGTATAATAATATCCGATAAAAATATTTTTATATACTCTTTTGTATAAGTAGCATCCCACGCAAAATGCTATATTAATTACAACCCTTATTAATCGTGTGCTTAATAATTTGAAACCAAGTTAATAGTTTACTTTCCTTTGGTTTTCCCTATAACTCTAAACTACAAAGGCTCGAGCTTAATATGATCAACAAGAGTATTAGTCATCATTGATATAATCGATTAATTATTAAATATTTTGTCTATGTTTTGTTATAATAATTTTAATAATTGATAATTATTTTATATATTTCTATCATGAATTAATTAATAAAATATTTGAAAAGTTTTAATTAAACCAATGTGATAATGGTTTGATCCGTAAAAATTTTTATGAAATTTTAAGGTTGGGAATAGGTTCTGTACTACATGTAAATACGTTTGATAACTAAAACTACGGCAAACACTGGAATTTAACAAACATTGGATTTACTATGATGATAGGCCTCCGGTGGTATGGTCTTTGTTACTAGGTACACAGGGCTATATATTCTGACACACTGTCAATACACATATATATTAATTTTCAAAAACTTTGAAATTTCGAAAATTGCCTATAACTTGGGGTTAAGTAACACTACCAAATAAGTTGATTGAGCCCAAAAAGAAATTTTTCAAAAATGGGGTATTTGAAAATTTTAAAAAATTCGAATTTTCAAACTTTTTGAAAATTAATATAAATGTGTATTTTGTGGTTCATTGCCTTCAAAATGAGCCATAGATCACATCTCTGCATCAAATAGAACGCAAGATATAATCATTTTCGTGATTGGGTACAACGTACTTCGGGAAAATGTGAAAAAGTTTATAACCCCATAACACCCATAAAAAAAATTTCTAGGCAAAATTACTTTACGTGGGATCGTTTTATGCTTAACTACACCAGTTCACCAAATTTCATCGAAATCTGTGACTTGTGGGGTTTGGACCTTGTTGATTTGACCTGGAATGACTCAATTATTATTATTTCTCTTATTAACTCTTTTCAGACAGCCACAGTGGTTACCAGGACATAATTTAATACATTTAATCATAATTTAATACATTTAATCATAATTTAATACATTTAATCATAATTTAATACATTTAATCATAATTTAATACTTTTAATCATAATTTAATACATTTAGTCATAATTTAATACATTTGATCATAATTTAATAGATTTAATTATAATTTAACAGATTAAATCCATAATTTAATAGACTTAATCATAATTTAATACATTTAACCATAATTTAATATATTTAATCATAATTTAACAGATTTAGTCATAATTTAATACATTTAACCATAATTTAATAGATTTAGTCATAATTTAATACATTTAACCGTAATTTAATACATTTAACCGTAATTTAATACATTTAATCATAATTTAATACATTTAATTATTATTTAATACATTTGATCATTATTTATTACAGTTAATCATTATTTAGTACATTTAATCATAATTTAATACATTTGATCCTTATTTATTACATTTAATTATTATTTATTACATTTTATCATAATTTAATACATTTATTTATTATTTATTACATTTTATCATAATTCAATACATTTAATTATTATTTAATACATTTAATCATTATTTATTACATTTTACCATAATTTAATGCATTTAATCACAATTTAATATATTTAATCATTATTTATTGCATTTAATCATTATTTAGCACATTTTATCATAATTTAATACATTTAATCATAAAATAATTCATTTATTCATGATTTACACATTTTACTGATGATTTAATCTGATTTGACCTTATTTTATCGTAATTAATTTGATATGACCTGTTATAATCGTGATTTAATCTGATTTGATCTTTTTTAGTCGTGATTTAATCTAATTTGACCTTTTTTTAATCATGATTTACTCTGATTTGACCTTTTTTAATATGCTTTAATCATTTGTGGATGTCTTCATAATTATGCTAGTGGATTACCCGTCGGAAATACATCATTTAGCGCCTTTTCTAAAACTATTACACCAGGGAAAATACAAGCTGTGATATAGTGTACACATCCGTAGTCTGGAAATAAATTAATTTTGAGAATTTTCTAAATTTCGTTTTGAGTGCGACATAAACTCTTCGGGTTTCCGTCTTATTTACCTGCATTTAAGACCCTGACATGTAGTGGTTTCACCTGCAAAATTAATTTTGAAATCGGCAACAGCAATCGTGGCGCCATCTTCAGATTCAATGTTGAAGTTTGGACGAATTACACTAAAAGTATTTTTCACCTCACGACACCTGATAAATTTGTGATTCTTCAACTAAATTACAGATGGCGGTAGTGTACTAGAAACTTAAATATATTTTTACTAATCTTGACAGTGGCAGATTTTTGAAATATAGCGCCTTTGACTTTGTCGGTAGAAAGCGACATCTGCAATCGCCGCCAGACATTCCTCATGCTAATTAAAATGATTAATATACCTCATTTAATAAATAAAACAACCATTATTGAATACCAAATTGTTTTTAATTTATTTCGTTTTAATTAATTTGAATATTAGAAAGTTTAGATCTTTTCCACTAGAGGGCGGCTAAAGCGTAAGCAGATTTGTTAAATATTTAAATTCATATGATCGATTTCCTGTTAAGCTTCCTTGTAACGGCAATTTGATTGATATTTTTCTACTTTGAGCTCAGTGATTAAATATTAAATCCAGTTTTAGAAGGAGTAGCAGTACATAAAAGTATAGGTGTTATTTAGTCTATTTAAAAATATAGCTACGTGAAAAAGCATCATAAAAAAGCAATTATTGTTAATTTTAACCCCACCCTCTTAACTTGGGTAAAGTCGATCTGGTAACCATGCTTTAAAAGATAGCATAAAAGTCAAGAAGGCTATATTTCAAGGCGAAAGTTTTGAAAGCTATCGGCATTCCATTTCGTTACTTCATAGCCAAGTGGATATTCTTAAAACTTCGTGTTGGTCGGAGGCCGAAATAACGGCAGGATTTGTCTTGGGGGAATCACGGACTGTTTAACAGTCCGTGGGGGAATAAAGCAGACTTACATTAATATAGGATATGAAGTTTAGCTTTTGCCTGGCGACATCTACATACAGGATAGAGAACTAAGATCATGTAGTGGCATAGTCCTCTCTAATGTATACAGATGGCGCCAAACGAAAATGATGCCGTCTTTCCTACTCCTATATGAATTCGCTATTCCGCCAAGGTTTTGTAGCTGCGGCTGTATTGCGGAATCAATGCGGAAGTGTTGCGTTTTTTTTCCTGTCAGCGCGCATTAAGTCATTTCTATTTTTCCGCAAATATGTACGCGGAAAAACGATTGCGCAAAATGTGACCAAGTGTAAGCCCCGCTATTACCAAAAATAGTACCTACAGAATTATACAAAGAAAAAATTATTTAGCTAGAAATCTTAGTTTTCTCAGGGGTTTCGGAGCTAATACATTCTTCTTAATGATTTTTGCCAGAATGCGTGGATAATGGTATCATAAGTAACATACTAATAAAAAGTATGACACTACAAAGTTTTGGTTTGGATTGCATAATGGAACCTTTTTGGAAGATGAAACGCGTCATTTCTTATTTAAAGGGACTTTCAAGGGAGGTGTGATGGGTCGGAAGTCAATTCAACTTTGTAAATGCGACTAACGGCGACCGAATGACGTATTTTCAATGGACTTCAACCTCAACACAGCTCTCTATTGAAAGTCCCTTTAATATCAAAAAGAACTACCTTCAAATTCGAAGCGAGTAACGTTTCACTGTTGAAAGTGATTCAATTTGCAATAAGCCTTGGTTGATCCTTCAAGGGGCGTATCCAGGATTTCATTTCGGGTGGAGTTTAAACTTACATCCCATTTCAACCTAAAATCCCCTTACTTTTTGCACCCCCTTGATTCATTTCGAAGTTAGAACCCCCATGCCCCCATAAATACACCCTTGCCTAACACTTCCAAAGACTAGTAACAGTTCGCGGAGTGTTCTCAGCGAGGGGTCAGACATTCAAAGAAATCCGGTTCTCAGTCCTTAACCACGTTATGATTTATACGGTCATTGGCGAAATAGACTATCAGACGGTGTAATAGAAAATGTCATACTTATATTGATTATGTTACTTATGCTGATATAGATATAGACATCGTCGATATAGACGTTCATGTACTCTTTTAGCTATACCTTTCTTACATAAGCATCCGCTTTAGGTAGCCTTCAGCTTCTGTCTCTATATATTGACGCAAAAATCTGTTTAGCATAAACGGGTGGGGGGAATTGGTAAGAGGGGTGAAATTTCGAATGGGTGGAAAAGCGGGTTTTTTCTTTCTACGTCTGGGGAAGGCAGAAAATAAAACTAGCGGTTGGGGGTATATATATATTTTTTTTTATCGCGCGCCTTATTTGGGTCAAAGTACATACTCGGTTTGAAATAGCGCCATCTGATGGATATGTAATTTTATTAAGTGTACTGGGCTTCTAGTCTGTTCCCTATTTTTTTTACACTCGTAAAGGCACGCTTTGATGGTTAGTTCTTTAGATACTTCAAATGCGCTATTTGTAGAGTGTGAACCAATCTGGCAAATTAAAAAGCGTTGTTAGTCAAAAAGCAGACGATTTTCTAGTATAAAACAGTCTGATAATTAAAAAAAAGCGTCTGCTTAGCAGACGAAAATCTAGTAGTTTATGAGTTATGAGTTTATGTAAACTGAGAAGGATCAATACCAAAGCTATCTGTATTATACAAAGTGTTATGTGCTAAATCACTAGTGTTTCAGCAACAAATCCATAGATGGCGCTAGTGTCATTACAACCTACAAACAGGTATATCCCTTTCTATAAAGTAACTTTGTCGTTCTTGTTTTGATAGTGCCGCTTGTAAGAACCTTGGTTTTGATGTTACTGCTGCGTCACGGGTGACGTATCGATGACGTTTTATTACGAAAAATCCTGGACATATGAGTAAATTTAAGCATAAACTGAACTGAACTTCTACATATTTCGTGACGAATGAGCTACGTAAAAATAATTTCAGCAAGCGTAGATTATTTTATTGAAAGGCTTTTTTAGGGTTCTTGGTCCATGTATTCAGTCACTTCCCCTACGTCATAGCAAAGATAATTTAAACTCGTACCCTAGATTCGAATACTGAGAGCTTTCCCATTGACAGTTTTGTAACGAAGCGTTTACCCTTTTCCGGCACGTGACCTCAGAAAAATCGGGCTCCATCGGTTGCGATAAGGCGCAAACCATGGAGCGAATTTTTCTGCGTTCCGGCGGAAAGTGGGTAAACGCTATCGGCAACGCGCGAGAGAGTGATTTCGAATCTAGGGTACGAGTTTAAATTATCTTTGGTTATAGCATCGTTTGTTCCGTCGTATTGTTTTCAGGATGGTTTTTACTAGTGCTTATACGAACCTTCACTAGGACTAGGCTAGCGTCGACGCCAAAAAATCTCCTTTAGGACTAAAACATTTTTTAACATAGTCTTAGTCGATAGCTACGCCGCAAAATTTTCGTTTTGAAAACGAAAACATTTAAGAGAGTTGGCCGTTTTCGGTCTATCGAAATCTGGCAGCCTTGCCTGACTTCCGGCCTGTACCTCCATACCGAAAATGGCCGACGATTACGCCGCTGAAAATATTTTACTAAACTGATCGGCGGCGTTTTTGACCGTTATTTTGAATTATCGACTAAGACTATTGACGCAAAAAATCTCCGTTAGGTCTAATACCTTTTTTGGCATTGACGCAAAAAAATCTCCGTTAGGCCTAATATTTTTTTTTACGTTTTTGCTCGAATGGAAACCATTCTTAAACCTTGAATCAAGGAGGATAGGAAGGGAGGCGAAGTAGGAGGGATGAACGCGCCAGCATCCTTGTAAGAAGCTTAGCGCGCGCTCGCCGGAAAAATTTCGGAAAAATGGCGGCAAGATTGCGGCCGCTACACTACGTGTTGCCGCCATTTTTCCGAAAATTTCCCGCCGAGTTCGCGCTAAACTTCTTACAAGGATGCTGGCGCATTCATCCCTCTTACTTCGCCTCCCTTCCTATCCTCCTTGCTTGAATGAGTGGCAAAGAAGACACCGAAACTGACGACGTTATGACGTAGCGAATAGTCTTAGTCGATAATTCAAAATAGCGGTCAAAAACGCCGCCGATCAGTTTAGTAAAATATTTACGGCGGCGTAATCGTCGGCCATTTTCGGTATGGAGATACAGGCCGGAAGCCGGGCATGGCTGCCAGATTTCGATATACCGAAAACGGCCAACTCTCTCAAATGTTTTCGTTTTCAAAACGAAAATTTTGCGGCGTAGCTATCGACTAAGACCAGGAGACATGACTGCTAAGACTATAAGTGAAGATAATTTCCCCCGACTTTTAAATTTAACACGTATAAAGTGTGAAAATGTGATCAAAGTCAAATCGCATCTACCAAACACTTTTTAAATTTCTCTTACATTCCAATCGCAGTTGGTTTTTAAAAAAATAAGTCCCAGTTGTAAAGCCAATCTGGATATATTGGATTGTAATAATTGTACGCGCTTCCGGGGATTTTTGTCTGCCGTTCTTAAGTATCGCGGATAAAAAAAATCATAATGAAACTAGCAAAAGTGGATTGGTTGAACTGCCTTCTCGTCCTTCTAAGAAAAACTTTGCATACAGCCAAGGTCGTTTGGTTTTTATCTTATTCTCTCTGTGTTAAAGAGTGTGCTCATCTAATTAGCTCGCTTGGAGTCCGGAGCCAAAGAGTTTTTAGTTCAACACGCTTTTTAAGAGCGTATACTTTACCGTCTGGCCCGCATTTCACTTTATTGACCCCCCCCGAAGAGACGGTAGAAAGGCAAGAATATATATATTTAACCTCAGGGAGAATAACTACTTCTGATATCTTGGTGGCTATTTCCCGTGGCACGAGAGGGGGGAGGAGACACGTCACGAGTGTGCGTCAGGTTAGATTTTGATTTAGGGGGGGGGCGGAGCTAACTGGGTGAACGGGGGGGGGGATTGGCGAGGGTCGCTCACAATCGTCTCCAAAATAGTTATTCTCCCTAAGTAGAAATAAAACCATTCTTGTTCTCGACTGGAGACTCTAGCAGTCTGGTTATTTGTTGTGGAAGCATCGAGATAGGGGGCAGGGAAGGGGGTAGGCACTTTCGGCTGTAGGGCGGTGCAAGCATGGGCCAAATAATGATAACGATAGTGGGTATTATTTTGGAGGACGTTCAAAATAGCTCGTGAGTTCTAGCTTCCAGTACCCGCTTCACGCGCTACCATTTTTTTTTATATTTTTAATTTGAAAATAAAATGGGTTTAATAGTTGTTATTATAAATTCAGCTACGCTTGCCGAACTTGTTTTTATGTTGCTCTTACGTCACGATGTCATAGCTTTATTTGAATATTTTTGACACGCGCGGTTTGCACGCGCCCCAATGATAATCCGAGGTTTCTCGCGCTCGTAATATTACCAAAGTTTAGGGTGTGACGTAGTTGCTTCATTCAAACAATAAGGCCACGTTAATAGTCTTAGTCGATAGCTACGCCGCAAAATTTTCGTTTTGAAAACGAAAACATTTGAGAGAGTTGGCCGTTTTCGGTCTATTGAAATCTGGCAGCCTTGCCTGCCTTCCGGCCTGTATCTCCATACCGAAAATGGCCGACGATTACGCCGCCGAAAATATTTTACTAAACTGATCGGCGGCGTTTTTGACCGTTATTTTGAATTATCGACTAAGACTATTTATAAAAACACCTATTAAATTATGGGTTTATTGCTACATGCATAAGTAACATAATAACAATAAGTATGACAATTAACGAGATTTACAACCAAACTGATTTTCAAAGTTATTGCGTAATCAAGATGTTTTCTCACCACAGAGCCCTCTAGTGTCTAAAATATGCGAAACTTCCGTTAATCCGAAATATCTGGTTTCCGATAGATGGGCGGAATGTTAGGCTAAAATGAGCCACGAGCTCATGTTTTTTTATCACGCATGATTCGCACGCGGGCTTCAAAACAAAGTCAAAGCCCCTCGCGACTCCAGAACGTGCTCTCCGATATTAGGCTTAAATTTTTAACAAAACGTAGTCATCCAAAACGGTTATGTCGCGAGTCCAAGTCACAGCTTGAAGAGAGTATCAGTACCGAAAAAGGTTCGGTTAGAAAATTAGCATTAAAGCAATAGGAAGTGTCATACTTATTGGTATTATGTTACTTATGCTACATGTATTAAAATATGGGTCTATTGCTTTACTATGAATTATTTTTTGTAACTTTAATGAAAATATGGGTTTATTGGTATGAGAATGTGGTTTAAATGTAAAGATGGGGTTTTTTTGTGATGCAAATGAGGGTTTGTTTTTTAATGGAAATATGAGCTTATTTTTATAATGGAAATATGGGTTTATTTTTATAATGGAAATATAAGTTTGTTATTTTAATGGAAATATGGGTTGGTTTTTAATGGGAATTTGGGTTTGTTTTATAATTGAAATATAAGTTTGTTTTTTAATCGAAATGTGGGTTTGTTTTTAATGGAAGTATGGGTTGGGTTTTTTAATGGAAATGTGGGTTGGGTTTTTTAATGGAAATATGTTTTTGTTTTTTAATGGAAATGTGGGTTGGTTTTTTAAAGGGAATTTGGGTTTGTTTTACAATTGAAATATAAATTTGTTTTTTAATCGAAATGTAGGTTTGTTTTTAATGGAAGTATGGGTTGGGTTTTTTAATGGAAATGTGGGTTGGGTTTTTTAATGGAAATATGTTTTGTTTTTTAATGGAAATGTGGGTTGGGTTTTTTAATGGACATATGTTTTTGTTTTTTAATGGAAATGTGGGTTGGATTTTTTAATAGAAATATGGGTTTGTTTTTAATGGAAATATGTTTTTGTTTTTTAATGGAAATGTGGGTTGGGGTTTTTAATGGAAATATGAGTTGGGTTTTTTAATGGAAATATGAGTTTATTTCTATCATGTAAATATAGGTTTATTTTTATAATGGAAATATTTTGTTTTTTAAAGGAAATGTGAATTTTTTAATGGAAATATGGGTTGGTTTTTAATGGAAATATGGATTTATCGCTCTACAATGGAAATTTGGTATTATAATCTCGGTTTATACTACTACGAAAAAAGTTAAACGTGGTTTAACACTTCGATACACTATGGCGACATTACAACTTCAACTAGACCAATTATTCGACCGTCTGGTAACACTGCGTGCTCGATCATCTAGTACAGGTCAAATTACGATGTGGTATTTCTTAAAGGGCATTTTGATTATTTTAAAGTGCATCAAATACAAAACTCCTTTCGAAATCAATTGACTCTAAAACCTTTCAAAACAGAAGGAGTTAAAAGAATTCTACACTCCCAAAGTCAAGTGTTAAAACTTTCCGAAATCCAAACAGTTAAGAGAGTTAAAACTTTCCGAATTCAAAACAGTTATGGAGCTAAAACCTTCCGAAATCAAATCAGGTAAAAGAGTTAAAATCTTCCGAAATCAAATCAGGTAAAAGAGTTAAAATCTTCCGAAATCAAATCAGGTAAAAGAGTTAAAATCTTCCGAAATCAAATCAGGTAAAAGAGTTAAAATCTTCCGAAATCAAATCAGGTAAAAGAGTTAAAATCTTCCGAAATCAAATCAGGTAAAAGAGTTAAAATCTTCCGAAATCAAATCAGGTAAAAGAGTTAAAATCTTCCGAAATCAAATCAGGTAAAAGAGTTAAAATCTTCCGAAATCAAATCAGGTAAAAGAGTTAAAATCTTCCGAAATCAAATCCGGTAAAAGAGTTAAAATCTTCCGAAATCAAATCCGGTAAAAGAGTTAAAATCTTCCGAAATCAAATCAGGTAAAAGAGTTAAAATCTTCCGAAATCAAATCAGGTAAAAGAGTTAAAATCTTCCGAAATCAAATCAGGTAAAAGAGTTAAAATCTTCCGAAATCAAATCAGGTAAAAGTTAAAATCTTCCGAAATCAAATCAGGTAAAAGAGTTAAAATCTTCCGAAATCAAATCAGGTAAAAGAGTTAAAATCTTCCGAAATCAAATCAGGTAAAAGAGTTAAAATCTTCCGAAATCAAATCCGGTAAAAGAGTTAAAATCTTCCGAAATCAAATCAGGTAAAAGAGTTAAAATCTTCCGAAATGAAATCAGGTAAAAGAGTTAAAATCTTCCGAAATCAAAAGGCTAAAATCTTCCCAAATCAAATCAAGTAAAACAGTTAAAATCTTCCGAAATAAAATCAGTTAAAAGAATTAAAACCTTCCAAAATCGAAAAGCTAAAACCTTCCGGAATCAAAAAGCTAAAACCTTCCGGAATCAAAAGAGTGAAATGTCAAGCGTATGTCATTATAGAGTCACATACAGTCTCCGTGAAATTTGGGGCTGCGCTGTCAACATTGACAATGCACGAGATCCAACCATTCCCCTCCAACGAAATCTTAATTTTATCCTTATGGTTTACAATCTCGCCACTAGATGTCGCGAGGCGCTCGAATCGAAGAGAGACTTAGAGAAAATAATATCGGCGCGAGGAATGACTTTGGAGACTAATATATTTTCGAGAAATTTATATTTTCCGCGAGCGACGGCAGTAGCGTTCGGGTCATAGTCGGGGGCGGGAAGAGATGGGGGAGAAGGTATTCGATACAAACATAGAGGGCAGCACTGTTGTGTCGTAAGAGGGGGGACGAGGCACGGCAGAAGACCTTGCCTTACAGGAACGGGCGAGGGAGGGCATGCATGAACGTTAAAAGTCATTAGCCTACTTTTATAGTTTGAAAATTGCTCGGACATCGCGCTGGTTTCGCTTGAGCGATTGGAACGCTACCTGTCGTAGAAACCAGGTAGAGGACCTCTTTAATCACACCCCCTCCCGTTCTCACCCCTCCTTCATTCAATTTATTAAATTTTATTTTTGGTCTAATTATTGCGCCGTATATAGTTGCTATAAGATTAGGTTGAATAACTTTCTGCATGTAATCGATTCGGTGGTAACTTGAATTCGAGATGAGATTTTAACCTTTATTTTTGCGTTTAAAAAGGCTTCGTTATTGATTTTAATGCATATGTTGCATATTCGACCAAATCTGCTGATACATTTGGCATTCAATCCTTCCGATTTGGCAAGATTCTAACGTGTGGTGTGGGAAGGTTTTAATGTTTTGAGGTTTTGGAAGCTTTAAAATTTTTGGATTTAGAAGGTTTTAACTCCTTTGATTTTGGAAGGTTTTAATGTTTTAGATTTAGAAGGTTTTAACTCTGGATTTTGGAAGGTTTTTAACTCGGGATTTTGGAAGGTTTTAATGTTTGTGTTTTTGGAATGTTTAATTTTTTTGGATTTAGGTTTTAACTCTGGATTTTGGAAGGTTTTAATGTTTGTGGTTTTGGAAAGTTTAATTTTTTTGGATTTAGGTTTTAACTCTGGATTTTGGAAGGTTTTAATGTTTGTGGTTTTGGAAAGTTTCAATTTTTTTGGATTTATAAGGTTTTAACTCCTTTGACTTTGGAAGGTTTTCCTGTTTTGCGGTTTTGGAAGATTTTAACTTTGTGGATTTGGAAAGTTTTAACTCCTTTGATTTTGGAAGGTTTTAACGTTTTGTGGTTTTGGAAGGGTTCAAGTTTTTGGATTTTGAAGGTTTTATGTCATTTTATTTTGGAAGGTTTTAACGTTTTGTGGTTTTTGGAAGGGTTCAAGTTTTTGGATTTTGAAGGTTTTATGTCATTTTATTTTGGAAGGTGTTAATTCCTTTGTTTTTCAAAGGTTTTAATTCTTGGTGGTTTTGGAAAGTTTTACCTTTTTGGATTTGTAATGTTTCACCTTTTTAGTTTTATAGGGTTTTAACTCTTGATTTTTTAAGGTTTTGAACAACATTAATATTACCGAACTCCTGTGTTTTTTTTAGTAACTTGATTCAAAGTTCCACAGATTCGTTTGACTTTCACTAGTTTCGCTCACTATTGTCCGGAAATCGGGCTTGAAAATTCCACAATATGATTGGTTGGATCTGTCACGTCGAGGTACGGAAGGGGAGTAACTACCTAAAATTATGTTCGAAATTTTCAATGATTCTGTGAACAATTACGTATGGGTTTGATCAGTTGACAATTTGTTTTAGGGATTTAACAATTTATTTATGGGATTTTGATCACTTGGCAATTCGTCTTAGGGATTTTCGAGCGGGGATTTTGGCAACTTAACAATTTATTTTCGGGATTTTGACCACTTGGCAGTTTTTCTTAGGGATTTTGGCAACTTAACAATCAGGCCCCTCTTTCCCACTGGGCACTCTGGGCACGTGCCCAGGGCCCCCCGATTGATAGGAGCCCCCCAGTTCCTGCCAGATCATCAAACGATAACCGATATTTATTACCGAAATATTCTACTTTCTTTGTCTATTCTAAAAAAATAGTGCTTTGTCAAGGTCATAGGGGCCCTATTATCCTAATGTGCCCAGGGCCTCCAATAGTTTAAAGACGGCCCTGTTAACAATTTATTTATGGGATTTTGACCACTTCGAAATTTGTTTTAGAGACTGACCACTTAACAATTTGTCTTAAGGATTTTGACCGCTTAACTATTTATTTATGGGATTTTGACCACTTGGCAATTGGTCTTAGGGATTTTGGCAACTTAACAATTTACGGGATTTTGACCACTTATCAATTCGTTTTAGAGATTGACCACTTGACAATTTGTCTTAGGGATTTTGGCAACTTAACAATTTATTTATGGGATTTGGACCACTTGGAAATTTGTCTTAGGGATTTTGGGAACGTAGCAATTTATTTAAGGGATTTTGATCACTTGGCAATTTGTCTTAGGGATTTTGGCAACTTAACAATTTATTTACGGGGTTTTGACCACTTTTTAGTTTTAGAGATTGACCACTTGACAATTTGTCTTAAGGATTGTGTCCACCTGACAATTTGTTTCCAGCATTTTAATAATTTTCTTCTAGATTTGGACAAGTTATTTTTAGGGATTTTTAGCCATTTGAATCTTTGTCGCGCCGTGCTTTTTTGGATGGGAAATAACCGCGTCGATTTCGTTCAGTTGGGCTTTACCCCATGAGTTCACCCCTAAAATTAGTCTACACCGCGCCATTTCAAACATACGAAATTTCATGATTTACGCCTATACTTCTCAGTATTTTCTGGGTCCCTGGAAAATTTCTTAATGATATTTTCCGCTAACAATTCTCTCGGAGTCCTCATTTCCCCAAAACTTTTCCGCCTCCCTCGATTCACTGCCCCCCGCTCGCCCGCCCCCTCCCAGCCATCGTCCTATCTCCCGTTTTCCTTTCTACAATCTAATGATATAAAAAAATCTTCATTTTGGAATAGTTCCCCCCATTTATCCTACTAAGACGTCCTCTTCGGTTATTGGAGAGCGTTTGGCGCCCTTTCCCCCACGCGTTCTCCCCCCCCCCCCGCTCTTTTAGATTTTTCCTAGTAATGTTGCCATAGCGACGGCGCACGCGCGGTAGGGCCTCTCTTGTCAGCTGAGACAGCTGATTTATGCGCGCTCGGGAAAACTTCTTTGGCTTTGGGCTCTCCTTCGAGCGCGAGCTCCGACGGCGGCGCTCTTCTCTCTGGCGCGCCGCTCTTCTTTATTTTTGCGTCGCGCCAAATAGCTCGCGCTACAGCAGCGCCACTGAAAATCGAAGCGGCGGTGATGACGCAATATTCTTTCGCCCTTTCCCCCCCCCCCCCACGCCCACCCTCCTTTTCCATCCCACCCGGAGCTACAGCTCTCCCACGCAATGACAGCCTCAAAAGGGGAAAAAATTATTTTTGCTTCGGAAAATCTCCCATTTTATCCTTCACTTTCGTTTTACTGTTAAGTGGTAGGTATTACATTTGTGTAGATGATTTGAGCCGTCATTGTGTGAAACCTCATTCCCGATTATAATAGATAAATAACTTTTAAGTAATACACAATTAACTTAATTTACCAGAATTGGATGGGCACGAGCATGATAAACAAATTTCAACCAGTTGCCCTTTCTTAGGTTGCAACTGAGGAAATATAGCGCCATCTGCCTTAATTTCCGTCAACTATGTGTTAGGAAATAACGGATTACTTTTGAGTTTCAACGCTTCTAGGCTCAATTTTTCAGCTGTTGTACAAAGAGAAATTTGAATGATGAGACACAGACACATTTAATTTAAAACTCGGTCGGTAGGCGGCGATACTTGTGACCAAAATTTAAACTACGCGCGAAGCTTATACGTTAAGTGTTTCTAGCCTATTACATTTTGCTCGTCACTTTTGCGTCAATAGATCAATTCTAAAAATGCTTCCGTGGAAACCAATATTTAGCGGGAAGCCCTGAAATGTTAGATATTAATCCGATTATTTGAAAACAAATATTTACTTATTTTTAACAAAAAAAAGAGCTTCTAACACTATTTCCAGGAACATTTAATGTAAAAAATATATCAACAAAAATTGAAAAAAATTTACATAAAGAATATAGCCAAATTTAAATTTTCCACGTTTCCCACAGTTTGCGAGTTTCAAAAACCAATTCCAGGTTCGCCCCGAGAGCGGGCCCGCGTTCCAGGAAAATATTAATTTCAGGCCCCCATAAAGCCGTAACTATTGGAGATAGCTATACATTTTAGGGGAGAAGTATACCTCGTTTATGCCGAATCGGGGCCCCGAGGCTGCACGGGCCCGGGCTACAGGAAAATATTCATTTCAGGCCCCCATATAGCCGTAACTATTGGAGATAGCTATACATTTTAGGGGAGAAGTATACCTCGTTTATGCCGAATCGGGGCCCCGAGGCTGCACGGGCCCGGGCTACAGGAAAATATTCATTTCAGGCCCCCATATAGCCGTAACTATTGGAGATAGCTATACATTTTAGGGGAGAAGTATACCTCGTTTATTCCGAATTGGGGCCCCGATGCTGCACGGGCCCGGGCTACAGGAAAATATTCATTTCAGGCCCCCATATAGCCGTAACTATTGGAGATAGCTATACATTTTAGGGGAGAAGTATACCTCGTTTATTCCGAATTGGGGCCCCGATGCTGCACGGGCCCGGGCTACAGGAAAATATTCATTTCAGGCCCCCATATAGCCGTAACTATTGGAGATAGCTATACATTTTAGGGGAGAAGTATACCTCGTTTATTCCGAATTGGGGCCCCGATGCTGCACGGGCCCGGGCTACAGGAAAATATTCATTTCATTCCCCCATATAGCCGTAACTATTGGAGATAGCTATACATTTTAGGGAAGAAGTATACCTAGTTTATGCCGAATCGGGGCCCCGAGGCTGCACGGGCCCCGGTAATATGTACCGGCTTCCCTCTCTCTTGTCGAGCCTGCCAATTTCGGGGAAGCATCCTCATCATAGCTTAACCAACCGGTTATTTTGGTGTAAAACTCGCGCTTTCGAGTGACGTAACGCGCGTCATTAAACCTCGAAGTAAGCCTTTTTTCCCTTTCCATACACAGCTCACAACAAGATCTTCGGCAAAAGTTGCCTCTCAAATTTGTTTTCAACTTTTGTTTAAGTCGACCTCCAAGATGCTGATATTTGTTCCTAGGGGTTGTTTTTCAGAGAGCTCAAAAGTCTCAATTTGGCAATAAAAGCTCCGGTAAAGGTCAAAATGATTTTCTTGATTAGAGCCACTCTGGGAAGCTTGATAATTTTAATGCCGCTCTACAAACCGTAAGCTAAAGGCTTCCCTGCTTTAATATCTTATTCCCTTTTGAAACGCAAAAGGTTTATCCAATAATAGAGTGTTAATTTTCCCTGATGGAACACTGTCGCGAGATGTGTGACGTGCTAAGTTACTTTACGTCAGGAGTGGACGATGACGTCCAAAAATCTAATTATAAAATAGTCTTCTTGTTAACATGGGGATTTTTTTATGAAATAACGACAAAGGTGAATTAGATATTTTTGTTAACCGGAAATGACGTCATTTCGGAATTTCTAGACTTAAATGGAATATTACTACGGTTTTTTTGGCGTGGAAAACTAGCAGTTAATTTTGATGCTACTTGTGGCGCTGAGGCATATTTATGTGATAATTTTAGGCTCTACTTTGGCCAACAATTCAAACTATGGAATTATGGATAGAATGAAATTATGAAATAAATTGGGATACGCGACGAAACAAAGAAAAAGCTTTACACTTGACTCAACCATTCATTTTATATTCGATTTAAAGTGTGAGAAATATATTTTTTTAATCAACTAAACAACTTTTCAAAGTCGAAATCTATAAGTCTGTGTGCCCAGTCTAATTAAAATCGAAGTCAATAATTCTACTAAAGTGTTTTTTCTTTGAAAACATAAAAAGAAAGATTTGTATCCAGAGTCACATCCCCGTCTTTAGTTCGTCTGTAGGGAATTCCCACTATACTTTTTGTCTCTACCTATCGGGATAAGTTTGCAAATAATTAAGTTGCGAAAATATTTCGATTTTCGGTCGGGATAATTTTTTCAAATTGTCGAGTTGGGATATTTTTGTGAATTGTCGAGTTGGGATAATTTGGGGAATTGTCGAATTGGGATATTTTTGTGAATTGTCGAGTTGGGATAATTTGGGGAATTGTCGAGTTGGGATATTTTTGTGAATTGTCGAGTTGGGATAATTTGGGGAATTGTCGAGTTGGGATAAGTTTCCGAATTGTCGAATCAGGATAAGTTTGTGAATAATTGAACTAGGAAAATTTTTCGATTTTCGGTCGGGATAATTTTGCGAATTGTCGAGTCGGGATTAATTTTGCGAATTGTCGAGTCGGGATTAATTTTGCGAATTGTCCAGTCGGGAACTCGAGATAAGTTTGCGAATAATTGAGTTGGGAAAATTTATCGATTTTCGGTCGATATAATTTTGCGAATTGTCGAATTGGGATAATTTAGGGTTTTTGTCGAGTTGGGATAAGTTTACGAATTGTTGAATCGGGATAATTGTGCGAGTTGTCGAATCGGGGTAAGTTTGTGAATAATTGAGTTGGGAAAATATATCGATTTTTGGTCGGTATAATTTTGCAAATTGTCGAGTTGGGAAAAATTTTTTAATTGTCGAGTCGGGAACTCGGGATAAGTTTGTGAATTGTCGAATTGGGATAATTTTGTGCTTTTGTCGAGTTGGGATAAGTTTGCGAATTGTTGAATCGGGATAATTGTGCGAGTTGTCGAATCGGGGTAAGTTTGTGAATAATTGAGTTGGGAAAATTTGGTGAATTGTTAAATCGAGATAAGTTTGTGAATACTTGAGTTGCAAAAATATTTCGATTTTCGGTCGGGATAATTTTTTCAAATTGTTGAGTCGGGATACGTTTGCGAATAATTGAGTTGGGAATAATTATCGATTTCCGGTCGGGATAATTTTGAGAATTGTTGAATCAAGATGTATTTTGCGAATTGTCGAATTGGGATAATTTAGGGCTTTTGTCGAGTTGGGATAAGTTTGTGAATAATTGAGTTGGGAAAATTTATCGATTTTCGGTCGATATAATTTTGCGAATTGTCGAATTGGGATAATTTAGGGTTTTTGTCGAGTTGGGATAAGTTTACGAATTGTTGAATCGGGATAATTGTGCGAGTTGTCGAATCGGGGTAAGTTTGTGAATAATTGAGTTGGGAAAATATATCGATTTTTGGTCGGTATAATTTTGCAAATTGTCGAGTTGGGAAAAATTTTTTAATTGTCGAGTCGGGAACTCGGGATAAGTTTGTGAATTGTCGAATTGGGATAATTTTGTGCTTTTGTCGAGTTGGGATAAGTTTGCGAATTGTTGAATCGGGATAATTGTGCGAGTTGTCGAATCGGGGTAAGTTTGTGAATAATTGAGTTGGGAAAATTTGGTGAATTGTTAAATCGAGATAAGTTTGTGAATACTTGAGTTGCAAAAATATTTCGATTTTCGGTCGGGATAATTTTTTCAAATTGTTGAGTCGGGATACGTTTGCGAATAATTGAGTTGGGAATAATTATCGATTTCCGGTCGGGATAATTTTGAGAATTGTTGAATCAAGATGTATTTTGCGAATTGTCGAATTGGGATAATTTAGGGCTTTTGTCGAGTTGGGATAAGTTTGTGAATAATTGAGTTGGGAAAATTTATAGATATTCGGTAGGTATAATTTTGCGAATTGTTGAATCAGGTTAATTTGCAAATTGTCGAATTGGGATAATTTAGGGCTTTTTTTGAGTTGGGATAAGTTTGCGAATTGTCGAATCGGGATAATTTGGCGAATTGTCGAATCAGGATAAGTTTGTGAATGATTGAGTTGAGAAAATTTATCGATTTTCGGTCGGGATAATTTTGCGAATTTTCGAGTTGGGATACGTTGCGAATTGTCGAATCGGAATGAGTTTGCGAATAATTGAACTGGGAAAATTTTTCGATTTTCGGTCGGGATAATTTTTTCAAATTGTTGAGTCGGGATACGTTTGCGAATAATTGAGTTGGGAATAATTATCGATTTCCGGTCGGGATAATTTTGAGAATTGTTGAATCAAGATGTATTTTGCGAATTGTCGAATTGGGATAATTTAGGGCTTTTGTCGAGTTGGGATAAGTTTGTGAATAATTGAGTTGGGAAAATTTATAGATATTCGGTAGGTATAATTTTGCGAATTGTTGAATCAGGTTAATTTGCAAATTGTCGAATTGGGATAATTTAGGGCTTTTTTTGAGTTGGGATAAGTTTGCGAATTGTCGAATCGGGATAATTTGGCGAATTGTCGAATCAGGATAAGTTTGTGAATGATTGAGTTGAGAAAATTTATCGATTTTCGGTCGGGATAATTTTGCGAATTTTCGAGTTGGGATACGTTGCGAATTGTCGAATCGGAATGAGTTTGCGAATAATTGAACTGGGAAAATTTTTCGATTTTCGGTCGGGATAATTTTGCGAATTGTCGAGTTGGGATACGTTTGCGAATTGTCGAATCGGAATGAGTTTGCGAATTGTCGAATCGGAATGAGTTTGCGAATTGTCGAATCGGAATGAGTTAGCGAATAATTGAACTGGGAAAATTTATCGATTTTCGGTTGGGATCATTTTGCGAATTGTCCAGTCGGGAACTCGAGATAAGTTTGCAAATAATTGAGTTAAGAAAAAATTTTGATTTTTGGTCGGAATAATTCTGCGAATTGTCGAATCGGGATAATTTAGGGATTTTGTCGAGTTGGGATAAGTTTGCGAATTGTCAAATCGGGATGAGTTTGCGAATTTAGAATAAAGTCAATATTAGAGCAAGTGAGCAACCTTCTTATTACCAAATAAGAACACAATCCGTCATCATAAATGTTTACCCTACCACATTTTTAATCGCAATTAAACTAAACCGTCCTAATTATAACTATAAAGCTTAAATCCCGTTAACTATTACTGTCGCGCCAACATATTTAGCTGTTTATTATTATTCTGACTAGCGATTTTTACTTAGCTCTTGCGAAATATCCTTATTTCCCCTCTCTCGTCCCCCTCCAGGCGGTTTCGGAGGAAGGGGGCGAGAGTAGAGGGGGGTCGGGTGCGTAGGGGGCGCTGGAATCGAGCGCCGTCGACCAATCGCCGATAGAAACGGGGAGAGACAATTTTTCAAAGCCTTCTCTTTTTTTCATTTATTTTTTACTGCCTTCGTGGGCTTTTACGCGTTGTATCTCTCGACGACTGTTCGGCGCATTTTCTAAGCCTTGGACTCTTACAAGTTGTAAAGCTAAATATGCCAAGATCACAGGAATACTCCCCTCCGAGAATGGGGAAAAGAACTTTTATTTCTTGATGATGAATTTTTTAGTTTGTTGATTTAATTGCAGTTTTGATTTTTTTTTTATTTTCCGAATTTATTATTTTTTTTTTATTTAAAGGCTTTGTAAAAGTTACTCCCACTTTGTGGGATTACACGCTTAATTCGATGATTTTGCTAATATATGCGTCGTCAATCGTCAAGCTATTGCTATCAAATTATTAATTATATTTTTCACGTATGCAGTTTATACATCTACGGTATTTTGCTTAAACTCTCGTACCTTAACCTCTTGTATTATTTTAATTGGGAGTTAAGCTGTTCGAAATTACAGATTATAAGTGTAAAAGTCGATATAACCCCTTTATAAAAAAATAATTAAAAATTATTTTAACGCTAGGTGGCGTGTTTAAGGGAGAGCGTGTCTGCTATTAATACAATAGCAAAGAAAAAATATTTCGTCTGACCTCAGAGCATCCGAGTACTGAACGGGGAGGGGGCTACAACAGAAACAAAAAGGCAAAGCTAAATTATATTAACTTGTACTTGGTAGAACGAAGGGGGGTTGACGGTTAAAGGATTGTAAAAGGGGGTTACTTGTAACGAACGGGGTTGGATGCCAAAGCTCTCAGATTTGGAAGGGGGTGCGAGAACTTGAGCGTTTGTGTTGCAGGGGAGCTTTGCCCCCGCCGGGTTCGGTCAACCCAGCCTCGTCTAGATTTAAGAAAGAACAATTTTTTTAATTTTTTTAACAGCGTTCTCTCCTCCCAATGCTTCAAGTTATTTCGTAATCCCTACGTTAGGTGTCACCACAAGTGTTATGGTACGTGAAATATTTGAAGATATTTTGCATATGTATATTTCTTTAATGTTAGCAAACTTTAATCATTTTGATTTAAAATGTTAAAGAAATCACAAAAAATAGCTTTAAAGCCATAAGTAACCTTATATAATTTATTATATAAGTAGGACACTCCCTAATTTTTTATGCTAATTTTCTGATCGAACCTTTTTTCAATACTGACAATTATCGTCTTTGGTAGTAGTATATTTCGGCTTGGGCATATTTTGGACACTAGGGGGCTCTGTGCAATAACTCTGAAAATCAGTGCAGTGATAATTTTTCCTAATTGATATACTTAACTTTATTATTTACTTATGATACAGCTTTAAAGGTCACATTGGAAATAATAATTTATTTGTCTATTTCATATAATTAACAAAAATAGTGTTGTCCACCACTTTAACCCATAAAGGAAATAAAAACTAAATCGAAAAATCGTATTTGCTAATCACTTCTAGATCCTGCTAAACCTAGTGGTAGAAATGCGAAATTCATCGATCCGCTATAAATATAGACGTTCATAATGTTTTTAACCTGATCGGAATTATTTGTGGATTAATTAATAAAATACATCTTCACGTACAAAGAACCGTGAGTTTTTATGCGTAGTTGTAAGATAAGTAAGCTTATCTTATCTATTCGTTTTACAACGCTTAAATTCTCCATAGACACTGGTCTGCTCGTGTTAATAGAAGTACAGGATGAAAAAATTATTAATTTTACGAGTCTGAGACGAATTTCTTTGGAATTAAGATCGACTTTTCAAAAGTTACGTTCCAGTCAAAACCCGACGTAAAAAAAAACAAAAAATCGTCTTTCCTAATCGTCTCTTAATTTTCTCACGCTAATTACCACCGCGTCATTCATAGATCCCGAGATCCTACAGATTCTGATAGCTACTCTCCGTAACTTACAGGTGTTCTTTAATAGCGTTGCGGAGGGGGTTGGGGTTGGTACCCTCCCCCCGCTGTATATGATATTATGTCATTTCCCCCATTAAAAAATCTCCCTCGCATCCGTTGCGACATATCGCCAGTTGAAATAATTACGAAAATCTTCCCTCCCATTTTTTATATTAAATACAAAAAGTTGAACATTTCCCATGGAGTGCTTCAACCCCTTATTCCTCGTATCCGAGTCAGCTTAACTTGGCTCGAATATAGCGCCGCGCCGTAGCGGAGGATATTGCACTCGCTTCGATCGCAACTAGGCTTGTCGCTACTTCCCCTCTGTCTCTATTCTTCCTATATTTATATATATAAAACTATATATATATTCGGGTAGTCTATCCCGACTTCGTCCCCCCCGGCACGTATATCCCCATCCCTACTCCATCAGTCCAGCTCCCACCCCCCCTCCTACTTTTCATCCTTTTACCTTTCCCCATCTTCACTCGGGAAGACTCTTCCAGCCCCTCTTTCATTTCCTCCCCCCGTTGGCGTCCCTTGATTCAACCCCCCTCGTTTGGTCCCCCCCGCTCTATCCAGCGCTCAGCCATTGAACCCGACCGTCTCCCACTCTTCTCTTTCCTCCTCCCCCCCTTTTCCTAATCCACTCTTCCACCCCCCCCGCCTCTTTCGACCCTCCCCCAGACTGCAGCTGCAACTCCCAACCACCCACCCCCGTGTTCGACCTCCTACTCCGCCCCTCCCACCCACCCTCTCTGTAATGATTCTTCTCCATTGAACTCTGGCTGGCTACTCTCGGCGCCCGGCGTTCGCCGTTGACGTCGACGATTTAACACCGGCAGAGCTTCCTCTCTCTTCTCCCCATTTGTTCTAAATTGTTATTTATTCCCTTTTCTCGAGATAAGACCGTTGTTAATTGCCTAACGCGTACTTCTCGAGCTGCTTTCAGTTTTATAAAATCTTTTCAGAGTGTATTGTTAAGGCCTAAACGTCGCCTCTTGTTGCCAAAGATATTTCATTATATTTAAGTATGAATTTCATACTACCATAAATATATTTCAATTGGGAATTAATAAATATAATTTATGATATATTTATATAAAAATATGTATTGTCCACTATTTGCCACATAGTCCAGTAAAATCGTTATTGACCAGACCGGGAAAATTCACTATTTTTCGTACAATTTTGCCACCTGGATTTTTACACTAGTTCTAAAACGTGCCTGTGGATTAATTAACTAAATAAGTTGTTTTGTGCTTAAAGGGAATATAACCTCAGGTATTTGGTGTGGAACACCAAAGTTTGCAGCTCTGGCCGCTCTTGCCTTTGGCTTTAGAAATTTTTGGCGCCACTGTACAGGGTAATTTGAAAAATTGAAGGGGTCTTCGGTAAAGATTGCTTTGCAGGTTATATTCCCTTTAAGGGAAAACCACTGTAATAAATGAATATAATTCCTTTTTTTCTATCCTATATGATACATATATTTTCTATACTATAATACCTATATTTTTCTATCCTATAATATCTATATTTTTCATTATATAATACCTATATTATTCATACCATAATACCTATATTTTTCTATCCTATAATACCAATATTTGTCTATCCTATAATACCAATATTTTTCTATCCTATAATACCAATATTTTTCTATCCTATAATACCAATATTTTTCTATCCTATAATACCAATATTTTTCATACTAAAATACCTATATTTTTCTATTTTATAATACAATATTTTTTATCCTATAATACCTATATATTTCATACTATAGTATCTATATTTTTCTATCCTGTAATACCTATATTTTCTATCCTACAATACCTATATTTTCTATCCAACAATACCTATATTTTTCATACTATAGTACCTATATTTTTCTATCCTGTAATACCTATATTTTCTATCCTACAATCGAGGGGCTAACCACTCTTAGAAAGTCTGTACACCGGATTACACTTAGATTAGCACTGCCAAAGGCAGGGACTTCAAAGATTACGCGTAGTACAGTCAAAGGTACGGCTCTGTACACCGATTACGCGGAGTGATCAGCCCCTCGCCTACAATACCTATATTTTCTATCCTACAATACCTATATTTTCTATCCTACAATACCTATATTTTTCAGACTATAATACCTATATTTTTCAGACTATAATACCTATATTTTTCAGACTATAATACCTATATTTTTCAGACTATAATTCCTATATTTTTCAGACTATAATACCTATATTTTTCAGACTATAATACCTATATTTTTCAGACTATAATACCTATATTTTTCAGACTATAATACCTATATTTTTCAGACTATAATACCTATATTTTTCAGACTATAATACCTATATTTTTCAGACTATAATACCTATATTTTTCAGACTATAATTCCTATATTTTTCAGACTATAATTCCTATATTTTTCAGACTATAATACCTAATATTTTTCTATCCTCTAATAATTAATTTTTTCTAAAGTGATTCAGAAATCAGCCTCAGGAACTGATGTTGAGATTTCAAAGCACAATTTTCGTGTTTTCTGGTTTTTAGGCTTATTTCGAAATTTTGGAACTGATTTTCGCTGAGATTTGGGGATTTTCAAGTTGATTTCAAATTTCGAAAATAATTTTTCTCTATAGTGTACGTGATTTGTACGAATGTCGAACCCCTCGATACCAACGGTACATATATTTATTTTAATAATTTTCTCGATAAGCAGAGGTAATTGGAATTGCGGTGGTACAAATATTTTAAATTTAATAGGTACTAAATCAAAGAAATGGTCTGATAACACGCGGTACGAGTTGTTTTTAGCGTAACTAGCGCTAATTATGCCTAGCTTCGGTTACACCTGGTGGCAGAAACGTTTCAATTCGTTGATCTACAATTACTACGTAATTGATTGACGTACTAATTTGTACATTTCGATATATTAACCCCATGAAATGGATAATTTTAGTACCATAATTATTGTATAATTTCAAAAAAAAAATTATAATTCCAATAATTTCTATTTAAAACCTTGAAACACTAAAAGTCAGAATAAAAAATCATAACTTAATTTATCACCTAAAACAAAACTAGCCAACCAATAAAATCGTGAGAATGTTCGAATAAATTATCGTCAATCGTATCGAAAACGAAAGTGAAATCGTGCAATCTGAGATTGTTGTCCCTATAAAACTAAGCTAAAACTATTTGGAGCTCCGCGAGTGAAGGAAACCTGAAAGGTGTTTACGTCCTGCTTCCTCCTTTTGGAAGAAAATGCTTTTATTTTTCATTTCCCGCTATAGGTAGCTTTATGATTAGGCCTTTACGCTCTAGCTTCCTCGAAAATATATTTCTATCTAGTTCCCCGAAATGCCGCTACTAGGCGCCACAGAGCCGCTCGCTTCCTTCCCCCCCCCCCTCTCGCGCTCGCACAGATCATTTCCTTGACAGTCGAAAATACTCTTTGTTTATTACGCTTTTAACCCCGAAAACCCGAACGAAAATTATTCCGGATCAAAGTTTGCGATTTAATAACGTCTGGTACGGAGAGCGTATAAATTAATTTATTTATTAATTGCGTAATAATATTATCTTATGTAAATTTAATTTGCCTTTTAAAATTAATATTTGCTTTCAAATCTTAGAACTATACCAAAAATTGGCTCCTATGGGGGAAATGAAGTCTTGAATTCATTCTAGACCGCCGGCTTTCGTAAGCGAGATATAACTTCGTAGCTTCGCTAGTAGATGTGCCCTCTTTTCGTTGCCATGGTAACGAATTTTAGGTCGGCCATGACATTAAGACGCCCGTGGTGGTCCCGTAATTTTCACATCGCAGAATCGGGCTGTGTTTTTTGATGCAAAATCGTGTCCGGGTAGCCGTTTCAAGACCGTGCTTTGCTATGATGTATGCCAAAGACGCTACGAACAATCACCTAATATAATCTTATTATTACAGGTAGTAGAAACCGCATCTAAAAATCGTCTGCTACGACTATAATCACATCTAGCTTCTGTTGATCCTAATGGCAGAACTATTTAATTCGTTCATACTCCTTTCAAGAAAAGAAACCATCAATTTTTTACTTTTTGCCATTCATAATCCAACTTTTGCCCACATGGTCGATAAAATTTGGAAATATTTTACTAAGAACTAATTACAACATGGACCAATAATCTAAGGGGACTCTCTGTTTAGGTTTTTTTTAGATCTTTTATTTTTGAAATAGGTAATTAACCATTGTGTTCAGTAAAAATAACCAGTAAACCGCGTATAAAATTCACTTAAGTCCATTTCATTTCTAATCTTAATTTTTTTATGAACTAAGCCTAACCTAAGCCTCTTTTAAGCATGGGCCAAATAATGATAAATCATTATTTGGCCCATGTTTTAAGCATCTCGTAGTGATAGTTGAACCATGGATTAAATAACCTTACAGGGATAGTTCTCTGGGGTACAATATTTGCTCCAGACGTACCCTGGTGGCCAGAATTGTCAACGACCGGAAGTCTCGATTTTACCGATACACGGGGGAAAAATTTGAAAGGGGGTGCCATCGCGATTGATGAAATTATTTTTTTTGTAGGCCAAGGCCTATCTCTTGAAAACTTGTTTACAGTTTGAAAGCCTATAAACCATTTAACGAAAAATTAGGTGATCTACATAAATGGCTAAAAAACAATATGAAAAAGGTCGCTTACAGTACTTATTATTTCTCACATTTAACCAGGAAGCTCCAGAGCCACTGAGGTACTGACCACGATTGAATATTTCAATTTCAAATGTAATAAAACAAACCGTTGGAAAAATATTAAATTCGCCAAAAGCCACCGGGAGATGGCGACGTATCAAAAAATCTTGTTCCGGATTTGTATCGGTAAAGGGGGTAAAATTGAGGGGACGACAAAAATATCTGGCAGCCTCGTTTGAAACAAACATCTTCAACACGTAGTATAGTAAAATGTATTAGAGAGAACTATCCCTGGAAGGTTATTTAATCCATGGTTGAACAGATTCTTGAAACGCTTAAATAGAATGGAAGTCATGGCGCAAGGGGGCGTGCGCGAAAATTCGCAGGCGAAATCACTTGCGAACCGTATGTGTCTTTGTGCCTTTAGTACGTGGTTACAAGGATGCTGACGGCACACGCTGTTTTTGGCTCCATCTATATGAGCGACTAAAGGATTTTGAATCTTTGGTAGTTTATACTCGGTGCTCCAACTATTTTAGCATTTAAACAATTGTGAAACAGAATTATATCTAGAACGTAAAATGGGTAACAATAAAGCACTACCGGCGTGGTAAATATTTGAGGACTTGGAAAGCCCCAGAATGTAATATTCATTACGATAAACAAGACGGCGTTAGCCAAAAGAGATTGTCCCTGCTTTATACTATAGACAGTTTTCATCTTTTTCCAGGGAAAGGATTCATTATTGTCCAATAAAATGGGCTAGAGTAACTTTAACTACTAGTCTAACATAAGCAAAGGTCTACCATAGGGGGCCATGTTTAAGCTAGGAATATAATACTGCGTACCTGGAACATAAATTTGTATTCCCCCATCACGGACTCGCTGTTTTAGCTTCGGCAACGCGAGAGCTATACAATTTGGGACATACGAGCGTAGCGCCATCGTAAAAATAGGCGGAATGTTTTGTAACTATAAATTTGGCCTACTTTTCATGCTATTCACAAGGATTTTTTGTACAAGTTGAAACACGAATATTCTACCTGGATTCTACGAAACTAATTTCGGAGATGTTTATTTAATTTGAAGGCAAAATAAATAAATCTTTAACACGATTTTAAGACCTGCACGCATTTCTAACCAAGTCCCAACGAACACGCGGACGAAATTTTGACTACGGTGTCCGCTAGGTGTCTCTAGTATTTTATGTCCGAATTCCCCACATTGCCAGGCCCATGAATCCCATATTTCCCCTCCAGTATTTCAATCCTAGGTTTAAGGCATTGTCTATGCGAGAAGAAAATTTACGTACGACGATAGGGCAGTAACGCCATCTTCGTTTTCAAAATTTCTACATCTAAAATATTCTCTTACTTGGTAGAGCAGCCACGCTCGGGTTGATAAATGTCACACTAAACGCGTCTAAATCTCAAATTTAAAAAAGTTCGCGCAAGCCTTCTGCGCATTCATCATGCAACGCGCGAAATTCATTTGGGGAAATGTCTAGTTGAGAACATAAACACTATTACCAGATGTAACATAATTACTCATAAGTATGCCACTAGCTCTATTTCTTCACTAACGGTTTGTTTCACAGATATGGCGTCATCCGTACCCTACGTAATATTTGACGTCATCGAATCTCAAATGCCGATTATGCCGTCGCGCAATTAGCTATACTTCCGATAAAACGAAGGCCATTATTTTAGTAAACAAACCGGTTTGAACAACCAAGGCTTAGGAGCTAAAATGAACTACAATATAGTGTCAAGTGCTGTTAATGCTATTAATATGTAAATTAATAAAGTTTTCGGAGACTCATGTTCTAAAATAAATTTGCATTGTCAAAAAAAGTAGGTTTATTGAAAAAAATAGTTGAAATTCAGGTTGAGCTTTTCTGGGGCATCTCCTCCAAGGTTGGAGTCTTTGCGGATTCTTTTGAGCCTAGGCCTAACTCTTCTAGGCTTGGTATGGGTTTTAATAACGCTGGTGGAATATCCCACTTCGACTACTTGTTACATTTTCGGAAAGTGATCTCTGAACCGAATCGTATTGGTCATTTTCCCCAAACCTTTTATTTTTCTAAACTACTCATTATTTAACTTCATCCGCACAAACCGAGCGAGTTTATAAATTTCAATGAAGCTACATTGGGCTGACTAAAATTCCGACGCAAAAAATTCCTTCTCAATTTAGCGGTTTTCCATTGGCTTAAATAAATATGTTACTAGCCAATAGTGTGACTCCCAAAATTATTAGGATGAATAAAAAGGTTAAAATCTAACGTAGTCCACCTTTTTACTGGTTCGTGGTGAAACAAACCGTTAGTGAAGATTTTTGAATGGAATAAAGGTACAGTGACATACTTATGAGTAATTATGTTACATATGCTAGGAGGTATTTATTTGGAATACCTACCTCTTAATAACGGGTATGTGATCGTCAAAAATTTGGTCTAGATCTTTGCTTATGATAGGCTTACGGCATACATTATTACAATTGCTAAATTCTTATCTTTCATATTTCTTCCCTACATTTTGTAAATTCAATTTATTTTATAGTTATGTTACTTATGAAACAAGTATAAATTTGATTTATGCATTCTTCGGGATGTCTCCACGTAGTCATCCTCCCTAAAGTGGAAACAAATACATTTTGAAGAACACAGTAAACACCTTAAGCCTCGCCTTCAAGCCAACCCATTTTTTTTAGTAATTTTATACTTGGATTAAACCCACCTACGACTTGACCTTTTCAAAACTGACCTTTGTCAAATCGCTTTATCGAACGAGACTCCTCCTAACCATTACGTACTTTTGATCGTGGCCGCCATTTGGAGGGTAAAAATTGTCTCATAATAGCGGTACTACCATAAGTAAAATAAAAAATAAAAGTATGACACGTTTTATTATCGTTTACTGAAAATGAAAATTATCGAATCGCAAAATGCAACCATTGTAACTTCGTATTGACTCCTACTTATTTCCATCACTGGGCCCCGACTCAAATCTTCAATTTTTTATAGGAAAATTAGTATGAGGCGCCAAACCGGGAAAAACTAAATAACATTTCTAGAAATATTTTAACATTTCTAGAAATATTTTATCATTTCTAGAAATATATTTTTAAACTCTAGGAATATTTTACGGACATAGAATATTTTTCGGCAAAACGCGAGAGAGCAGCGCTGGTAGTTTAGAATTGAACGCGTCGTAGAGTTGAGCGTGAACACTGTAATGGCGAACTCTGATGGCACTTGTACCGTTGATATTCCTAGAGTTTAAAAATATGTTCCTAGAAATGATAAAATATTTCTAGAAATGATAAAATATTTCTAGAAATGATAAAATATTTCTAGAAATGATAAAATATTTCTAGAAATGATAAAATATTTCTAGAAATGAAAAAAATATTTCTAGAAATGAAAAAATATTCCTAGAAATGTTAAAATATTCCTAAAAAATTTAAAATATTCCTAGAAATGTTAATATATTCCTAGAAATGTTAAAATATTTCTAGAAATGTTATTTAGTTTTTTCTGGTTTGGCGCCCCATAATATAGGATTACATTTCTAAAAATATAGAAATATTTTTTCAAAACGATAGGAATTTACAGGACAATATACGCTATTTCATTTACTAACTTTATTTATGCGTGTAAAAAATCTATATTTAGTGAAATAAATCTTTGTTTTTCACTTAAAAAAAGAAACTATTTAACCATTTCATCACAAAAATGTACTAGTAGCTACCCATGTTCACAATAACAAAAGTATAGACTAGATTGACTTTGTACAGGAATTTATCCTATAGCTAAATCTAGCAATGAACTGAAAATGGTGAGTAGCGGGATTTGAAATGGGCAAAATATCAAAATTATAGGACTTTTTGGGGATTTTGCTAAAAATATAGAATGCTATAGAAAATTTGAGAAAATATAGGATTTTATAAAAATTATAGGACCTCTGGGGGGCCCTGCCATCAAAATATCACTCTGCGATATCGTCATACTTACCTATATTAGGTTACTTATTATACTACTCAATTTCAAATTTCTAAAAATAAGCCGAATTTTACGATAGGGTTAAATGAAAAAATATAGTAAATCACACTTGAAGTGAATTTTATTTTGTAGCATAGTTTTATAATCGCAGCGCGTCAACAATATTTTTCTTAAAATTTCACCATCATTATTTTACAATATTTTTAAACGCGATTTACGAGGTTACCGCCAACAATTGTTTTTTTTTAAATCGTGTAGTTTTTGGCTGGCGCATCTATTTCGACCCGTAAGCCGCGTATTGAAACGAATACTTTTTCAATGATCTATCATTTATATAATATATACATCATTCAATCTGAATAACATATGACTTTCATTTAAAAAATGGCGAATTTATAATTATGATAAAAAATGGCGAATTTATAATTATGATAAAAAATGGCGTTATTTTCTTTTTCTTTTTCAAAAAAGGTATAAATTGAAAAAAAAAACAGCATCGACGCTGAAATTATAATAACGGTACTTTTTCATTATTTAATTTATAACTAAACCTAAATTAACGTATAACATAACGAAAAACTACTACTTAAAAAACAAATAATATTGCGATATTTGCACGTGATTTTTGTTTTTGAAAAACATGTATACAATTTTTTAATTTCATTCCAAACAAAAATATTCTTTTTTATAATATATATTCAAATATAGTAATTTGGCTGAAGGAAACGAAACTATTAAAAAATAATGTACAGTTACGACGAAATTAGCGTTTGTCTAGAGCGAAAAAAAATTAAATATAATTTATTTTTAAATATTAAATTAAGGATTTCTATTTTTACCCTAAAGCTCCATAAATGGGAATAAATTATAAGTACTCTTTCTACGTATGCGTTTTTATTTAAGTATTTTTTAAATTGGAAAATCTTGAGGTTTTTTTGGTAAAAAATCTTACAATTTGAATATCAGAAAATCTAAAAAAATACAAAAATATTAAGTAAATATATTTGAAACTGAATGTTTTTAACATCCATTAGTTATATTTTTAGTGTGTGTTAAAGAGAGTAAGAAATCCACTGCCAGTCGACCTTGAAGCTTAAAACTGATACTTTTAAGGTATTAAATATCTCAAAAGTAAAAATTAAAAAAAATTGCAATAAACAAACGCTATTGTGATTATAACTGCGATAGGGGTGAAATATTTTAACGAAAAATAAAGTGATTTTTATTTAGTCAAAGCTGTAAAAGATAGGATACTGTGACATTTAAAACGACGCGGGGGTGTTCACAAATGTCGGGTGGGTTGAAAATAAATTCGACTCAAGGGGTATTTCATCAGAATCGAGACCGTAGAAATATTTCTTTAGTCGGAATAATAAGACTGCGAACGACGACCTAGATAAGACAACACTGGAAAACACATTGAAAAAAAACCACCCCCCTTTCGCAGGGGCCCCACCAGGATAGAATAAGGGGAAAAACTGTATCTAGGCCAACCTAGGTCTTTGCCCACTTTTGCAAAAAAAATTACTTCTTAATACATAATACACACTAGTTTTTAGGAGATAGAAAAAAAGTTTTACAAAACCAGGAAAAGTTGAGTTTTTTTTAACTTAATTTTTGAGATCAAAATTTGTTTCTTTTAAAAACGAAAGTTAAATTATTTTCTGGTTTAAAAAATTTATTTTGGTATTTTATTTTTATGAAAAAATTCAGTTGTAACTTAAAATATTCGCTTACATTATTATTTAATTTTCTCATGGGAAGTAATTAATTGAATAAAAATAATAATTATTATTATTATTTAAAAAAACATAGTGGTATTGTTTTTATTTGGCCATGTTTAAATTTTTGTATTAAACTTTATAAAATTTTGAATTTCTTAACTTAAAAAACGCCCAAAAATTAAAAATTATAATATTTTAAGTTTTTCACGTATATATATTTATTTAATTTCATTCGTAATATATGGTATCTTTTATCAAATAGTCCGAAATGTTAATTTTTTTAAGATGGTATTTTGTACAATGCAAGTTCGGTGTGTCGCCTTTTAAGTCGTGGAGGGGGGAAATTGGAACGAGTCCGTTTTAATCGTAAGCCGTAGGTTGGGAAATGGGGGAACGTGATGGAATCGTATCACGTGTCCAAGGACGCCAGTAAGCTGTGGTACACGACGGAGTCCAGGATCGGCATGCCAGGGGTCGAGTACGAAGAGTTCGCGTCGTGACCGCCGGCGCTGACCCCGTGACCGCAGTGTCCGAAGCCGTCTTGGAGGTGGTTCATTTGCGGCCCGTTGTGATGCGGCGTTCTGTATTGGGCGGAGCAGCGCGTCCCCGCCGAGGCCAGGGGCTGATGACCGCCGCTACCGTGATGGTGCGGGTGCTGCTGCGAGTCGTACAGGAACCGATTGGCGTCCGACATGTTCTCGAGGTTAGTTCTGGAGAGATCGTCCGAGTTCGAGCCGGTACAAGAGTCGCACCGCGAATGGTGTTCCTGATTGTCCAAACTGAGGACGCGACTGTCCTCGCCGATCCTCGAGTCCCGGGAAGCGTCCCGCTCGATGGACGACAGGTGGATGTGACCGACCATTTGGTTCACTTCGTGTTCCAGTTGCTTCAAGCCGTTGTCTCGTTGCTGTTCCAGTCGGTGATGGGCGTGGTGTAAGGGGGCGTGGTGTAATGGCGCGGGCGTTCCCGAGGACGTGGTCCGCGCGCATTCCGCGTCGTGATTCTCTAAGAAGCTGAGCGGCGTCGGTGGACTCTTGGGAATGTGGATGCGTAAGAAGTCTTCGTTGATGCCGAACATTTCGTCGCACGAACTGCCCTCGTCCGAACTACTGCCCGAAGAGTCTTGAGGACCTTCCTCGAGGGCGGCGCAACCAGCGTTCGTCACTTGTTGTTGAGCGCCGCGATTTAAGCCGCACGAACTTTGTCCGCCGTTCAGTTTCTTGGGAAACCCGTCCTCCGGAGGTTGGTTGTCGAAGCCCCAACAGGGCGACTGTTTCGAGTTGTTTCCGGCGTGGTTGTGGTTGTTGAAGTGGTGGTGGTGGTGGTGGCCCGTTAATAAGTTCTGATTCTCTTTGCACATCATGGAGTCGGCCAAACCGTTCGAGCGCATCATTTGGACTTCCATCCCGCCGTAAGCCACGGCGTTGTGCGCGGGATGACGCTGGTGATGATGACTACTCTCCTGGATGGTCGATTGATGGTACTTGGCGAAACGTTCGTCGCGGATTTCGCGTTGGAGTCTTTTCATGGTGTTATTCACCAAAACCGAACGCCGTAAGAACAGTTCCGGGTCTTCGATTTTGCGCAATTTGTTCAGCGACATTTTCAACACTCTGCGCCTTTCGTCTTTGAGGCGCATCCTCGGCGTCCAGAGCATGGGCACCCGCCTCCGAGGGGTGAAGAGGTCGTCCTCGTCGGGGGCGCAGGATCCGGGCTCGCTGTCCTTGGGCGGCGAGGGAAGCGGCAGGGGCGGCGAGGTGTTGGTCAGCAAGGGGAGGTCCTCGGCCAGGGAGGTCACTCCGACGTCTCTGGATCCCGTTTCCGGTAGATCCGGGACCCGAAGGCCATCCACGGATTCGGTTCGACAACGTTTGCGCGGCGTTTCTTCGACGTCGTCATCCGCTAATCTCGATTCGCGCACAGTCATTTCGACGCTTGTTGCCGAGAAGATTTTTTTCCTCTTGTTAACTTGATCCGTGGAGCATTCTTCCATCAAGTCATCGCCAACTCCATCTATGAAAGAAAAAAAAGCGTGGTTAAACGTCGCATTAACGCAAAATAGCTCGCGTCGATTTCATTTCGTTCAAACGTATTCGATAAACACAAACCTTATTTCCGTAATCGCGCTTAATTATTGTCAATGCGATACCGCTCTGTGCTTAACGCCATTAATTACGCAGTCTGCCTATTACGCGAGGTTTTTCTTAATTAGTCGGAGTCGTTTACGGCCAGGAGGACGCACGCCAATCTTGGAGCTGATTGACGTCCTTATGTCCCTACGCCACCACGGTACTATCTTCTCTCTGCCCCCTTTTAGCAGCCAAAACTTTTCAAGAGTTACTGGCGTATAGTGGCGCTGCGGGGGGTGGAGGAGAAGAGCGGGGGGAGGGCGAGAAACGGCGCGCGCGCGTATATCCTACCCCGCTCGACCTCCTATATTTCGGGTCCTGACGCCAACAGCGCCACCGCCGAATCTTTTTGGCGAAACTCGACGGGCCGAACGCGGCGCACTCTAACGCAGCCCTCGAGCAATGACCTTGCCCAGGGAACAGCCAGCCTATCATAGCACGTAGGCTCCATCGCCCCCCCCCCCCACGAACGCCGACCCCCGTCTTACCCCTTCTCGCTTGTCCCCGAGAAGAGCAGTTTCGAAGACGCTCTTTCCAACGCCTCTCTTCCCCCGTTCCGAAACGAGGCTACTGGTAAGTGTTCCCCGCGCTGACGCCCGAGACGGTCGCGCCGATATAGCGTCGTCCGAACCCTCCTATTTCCCCCATTTTCTCATTTTTAACCTCGCTCCCCTATAGGTTGCCATTCCGCCCGCGCGCGCCCTGGCGGCGGGCTGCGCAAAATTGTAGTTTCCCCCATGGCCGTTCGGCGGCGCCAGCGAGAATAAAAATCTTCCCCGGCGAGTCCGGGGGATCATTCAAGAATGGGGAAAAATTCCGCGCGTTTCTGAGTGCCGCGCGACTCCGAACATCCCCCTTTAGACCGATTGTTTCGTTTCAAAATGTTACAACATAATTTGATACCTTATCCCTTTCTCGCGCTAATTTATGATCCCGTAAATTAGATTCGCGTAAAGACACATAATTTCGAAGGAGAAGGCTACCTTTTCGACTTGAGGGGAGGGGGTAGAAATAGTGGTCCAAGTACCCCCTTATCTTTCGACGCTTTTAATTCCGTTAATATTAGAAACCTTTTAAAACCTCATTAAATGCTTATTTGACTTTTCGAGTGAGAACCGATTTTGAACGAGACAAAGGAATGCTGGAATTATTGTCCGACCGATAAATGGATTTTACAAATATTTTTAAATTTTAAACATCTGGCAAAAAAATTATTTTCGAAATCCGACAATACTCTTTTCGTAAATTAATTAATTTCTGACATTAACCATATTGTGGTTAAGAACTTAAGACTGTTTGGGCAATTCATGAAAATGTCGTAATTTGGTTTGCCACGGCTTTTTACGTCAATTTCATGAGTGCTGAAACTGTCTATTAACTCATTACGTCGTTCGTGGTCTCATCGAGTCATTTCATCAAACCACAAATAGCGGGGGTCCCGAGTAATTTTAACCCCAAAATGACGTATTATGGCTACTAAACGATGCCCCATTCTTTGTAAAAAAGAACCAATTTTACGATGAAGCGTTTAAAAACACTTACGCTGAGAGTGTATAAAGACTGTTTTTTAATTCCACCACTGAGATGGGTTACAAAAACGCCAATTTCAAGCAAATCACTGAGAGTACATTTTTAGCGGCGAAAGAGAATGAGGTGGGGTTTATATCATGACAGCCAAGAAACATCGGCTATTAAATACTGGCCCGCGATAAAGTCTAGGGGTGGATACCCTTCGCCCTCCCCCCGAAACCAAACCCCATAAGCATCCTCCTCAAACGGCAGTAGGGGGGATATAGAAAAATCCTAATTCTTCCATTCTCACCAGAATTGGCAACATTTCGTCCTTTAAAGAGGGTCCCTGGCGAAAAGGCCCAGCTTTTCTCTTCCAGCCCCTCTCCAATTTATTCTGCCCCCAATTCCATTTCGTTTTCCATCCCCTCTTTTCAGCCTTCCCCCCCGCTTCTCTTTCGAGGTAGCCGTCGCCCGTAAATCAGAGCGAGTTTCGCCGACCCCCCCCCCCCCGCCCTTCCACCGTCGAATCACCCCCTTCGTTTCCTTCCCCCCTCCTTCCACTTGGAACCGAGAGAAGAGATACTACTCAACCCTATTCTCTCTCACCCGCCTTTGCTAGAACGGAGGTCCATCTTTCTTAGTCCTAATTTAAGTTGAAAGTGAAGGGAAAGGCTAGCGTCCGCGGATCAATTCCGCGCATTGTTCGGGAATTCCTATCCGCTTTTGTTTCCTTAACTTGTACCTTTTAAGGCGAGCTTTCAAAAAAAAAGGAACAAAGTTATAAGCCTAACTTGCAAAACTTTTTCATTTAATTTTTATTCTCTTTTGGGTACTCGCCCTTCTGTAGAACTAAACAAAAATATTTACAACGGTTAAGCGTTGTACCAAATCATATTGGACCATTTCGGAAAAGCGTACCACGTTACGATATATTTCGCTCAAATTGTAAAATCGTGGGCTACGTTAACCGAGGTATTATTTTGACCTAAGGTCGTTTCGCAAAAGCTACGTGCTTTCTAAACTTGATCATTTTGGCAAAACTCTGGTAGCCAAGAGATCGTGCCAACTGTAGACCGACCTTTAAATGACTTAAGCGTGTGCTATATCTAAGCGGCCCGTTCAGAGAGGATTATCTCTAAGCCTCGTCTCTAAATTCATTACGACCAGATTCCTAAAAACGGGGAGGGGAAGCTTGGTCTCTCTAATAGACAGACGGACAGACAAGGAGAGCACCGTTTAACGTTACCAGTAGCCAGTCATTATTAACTCTAAAGGCGTGGTTAGTTGAGGTAGAGACTTTAATGAAATCTCTTTCCCCCAATTCTATGGCTAGAGTCTATACGGAGGATATCCGTCCGCATTGTTGTGGTCGTTGCCTTTTGTTTCTGCAAATTATACCATTTGAGGAGTTTCAACTTTGTTTACGCCTTAAGTGTAATCTTATTACTGTTGGTATTGAAATTAAATATTATGCCATTGGTTAGATTTCTATAGTTATGGTTGACGTTATTGAATCTCGTCACTGACAGGTGCTTTCGTCATAAGACGAAAATGCACTCTATAAGGACGACAACCTGATGAACGAGTCAAGATAATACGGTTTCAAAATACGCGAAGCCATGACGTCAAACTATAGTTTGTTCCGGTTACGTGACGTCATCATCGCTGTAGGGGAAGGCTAGTGTCATCCCCCTTTCCCCCATAACTATCTACCTTAGAGCAATGGCCGCCATCTTCTCGTGAATACCACCTATGGAACCACATGTTTATTTACTTTTCGAGGTATTTCAAAATCGCTAGAGCTTCGTGGTTAAGTTGATAGTTATTTTTAAGTCCCCCGAGTAAGAATGTACCCGTTTCTTCTGTAAACAAAAACATATGCCAAGTTTTAAAATCCCGCGAAAAGTCCAGTTACTAAAATCTTCCAGTATATTATATAAGGCTTAGTCGAGCCCACCAATTATCCTCCCAAATTATGGTAAGCTTTGTTTATGGCTCTATTTCTAAACAAGGAATCAAATTTTTTTCCTCCACCCCAAAATTGCGAACAACACGCAAAAAAGAGAAAGTTAAAGGGGGGCCTTATGAAATGACGGTAAAATAGGTCGAAAACGCGGAAAAGCTTTCGAGTCGGTGTAAGAGACTTTTTTGATATTTTTTTCGGGTTTTCGTCCTTGCTCTAAAAATAAAATTAGCTCATACCCGAAGTATTTTCTCTCCGCGAGTACTTCGGAGTCTCCGTTCACCCCCCCCCCCCCGCGCGCGCCTTGTTCTTCTGGTTGGCCCCGTTTGAGCGACGCGAGGGCTGCCACCCCCCTCCCTCTATTTCTAGAGCCCACCAAGCGGTCGGATTTTGAATTATTTAGCGAGGGTGGCTAATTTCAGACGTTTAATTTCCGCTATCGCAGCCCCCTCTATCGCCAACGCGACGAAGTGAAGCCTCTTTTTAAAGACCTTACAATTATGAAAAAGAGGTTTTTGCCTTTTTGCATTTACGAACCAAAAAAATTATTATATTGACATTTATGGTTAGTTATTTTTTTTATGTTCGAGACTTATTGTATTAAGGATAATCTTGGGTTTTTTTTGTGTCCATCGAGTTAATGTTTTTAGTGATAGATTGAGGGTAATTAACTCGTACTATAGCCACCTCCCCTCCCCCCTTTTGTGGTTTGAAAATTAACTGACAGTGGAGATACTATCAACTATTAAAATGGCTGTCCGTGATAATCATAATTAAACACGCATAGCAAGATCATAATAATTTAACAACCCCTAAACTAATAATAATGAGTAACTCTTAAATTCATATTAATTATTATTTTAGGAGTTCGTTATTTATGGACCCAAACTCATAATAATTAAAAAACACCCACACTCATAATGAATAACTCCTAAACTCATAATAATGAATAACTCCTAAAATCATAATAATGAATAACTCCTAAAATCATAATAATGAATAACTCCTAAACTCATAATCATGAATAACTCCTAAACTCATAATTATGAATAACTCCTAAACTCATAATCATGAATAACTCCTAAACTCATAATCATGAATAACTCCTAAACTCATAATCATGAATAACTCCTAAACTCATAATCATGAATAACTCCTAAACTCATTATAATGGATAAATCCTAAACTCATAATAATGAATAAATCCTAAACTCATAATGATGAATAACTCCTAAACTCATAATAATTAATAACTCCTAAAATCATCATAATAAACTAATAATGAATAAATCCTAACCCTGAAGTTTATCCCAACCGGTTTAAGCTTGTAGAATTTATCTCGAATATGAAAATTTGCATGTTTATGAATGCATTTCACGGCCGTTCGCTTTTGACAAATAGCCAGTCTTGAACATAATAGCCATAATTTCCTCCGTTTTATCAGAAATATCTAGGTCTACTCGACCTTTGTCTATTAGGTTAGATTAGATAAGTACTTGCCAACTGTATGTGTGCTTTTCTGTAGATAACGTGTTAAAAATAGGCTTATCCCTTTTAAAAAAGAGTAATTATTCCTTGATATTTCTTATAAAATGCAAATCTTTTTTCGTAAATAACCAAACGGACCGTTGCAAATTCAAATTGGAACGCAGTGAGGATGACCAATTACTGCGGAAGGTGACCCCCATTAGTAATTTAGTACTTGTCATCGACTTAAGTTGAAGGGGAATTTAATCTAATAATTATCACCCTCTTTAATGTCGAAAACGTAACGGGGAAGCATTTTGGGGCCCGAAAGTTCCGATTGTACTTGTAGGCAAATTGGGTTGTCTCAACCTTGGCACCGAAACCCCTTTCTCGCTTCGAGCGCTGTGTTATAGAAATTACGACATGATTCAGATAACGCTTTTGACTTCATCATTGCTGTTAGGTCATCGTTTTAGCGCGAAATTACCCATAAATAAGATTTTGTTTTTGAAATTTTGCCAATAGAGAACCTGTTTTCAGTACATCAGGGTTGCCACCGTTTTTTTACTTTCTAATTGCCAGACTTCTCCAGGGTTTCCCTCACCATCTCCGGAGAATTTCCCTGACTTATTTTGTGCCAGTATTTCGTATTTTCTAACCTTTAATTTAGTAAAGGTTTCCTTTTTGCAACCGAAATTAAATTCCCTGATTTTTGGACAATTTTTATAATTCGCTGATTTTTGGACAAATTTTTAAAATTGCCTGATTTTTGGACAAATTTTTAAAATTGCCTGATTTTTGGACAAATTTTCCGACTTTTCCAGGAATTCCATGTACTGTGGCAACCCTGTTGAGAATTCGGCCGCGCCGCGTAGTGGCGAAGTAACGAACTTAAAAAAAGAGAGCGAAAACTTGGAAAGCCAAAAAAAAGTAAAAAAAAAGGCTCACCAGAATCTGATGACGTTTTCCGAGAAGAGGTCGTCGATTCGGTGCTGCTCCGTATCGACGTCGCGCTGGTGTCGGCGGAGGAGAGCGAAGGCGGACACTTGGCGCCATCTAGAGTCACGGATGGAAAGGAAGTCTGCGGCGAGATCGCTTCCGTCGCGCCGGTAGTGGTATGTCCCGGTAAGGCGGCGCTGTTATTGGTCCACGGCGTTTTGAGCGCTGCCCATTCGGCTCCGAAGTCGGCTTGCAGCATCAGAGCCGACTCGAAGTCCAAAGGTTCGCCGTCGAAACCGCACGGCATGGCTAGTTTTTTGTGATGAACTGCCGCGCTCGAATTATTGACGAGGTCGTTACCAGAGGGCGATGCTAGAGCTCGTAGGCCACCTCCGCAAGATGGTACCGGCAGCACCAGAGTCATGGCGCGCCGAGGACGACACGCGCTGGAATCGGCCTATTGTCGGTCAGATCGGATTCTGAAAAATAATCAAGAACGACAAATATTAGAACAAATGTTGAACTATCGTTGTGGATAGTTCGACGAATGTCACTACCGTTAGAAGTATATAAAATGTATCTTACGTGAGAAGTATCAATATAGGACATTATAAAGGCGGTTTTCATTTAACCTGATTTTCCCGCCAAACCGTGTAAGCGAACACCCAATCACAGCTCAATATGTAAAGGGCATATTTGTCCGCCTAATGATGTGTAAAAATTACACCGCGAAGGGATAATTTACTTATTTATAAACCATATTTTGGCGATGAAATAGATTAAGTTAACTTTAGAAAACATCAGCGTGTACCTTCGAAGGCACATGTTTCAAGCGATTTAAAAATCATTAGTATATGAAGATAAATACTTCTCTCAAAAGGGAAATCTTATATACTTCTGCTGACACGTAATTACGCGTAAGCGGTATGACTGTTTACAGATAATAAACCTACATAATTAGGGAGCTTCAGTAACTTATTACACAGTTATCACTGCGAACGCAACTTGTGCCACTAATTACGCTGCAACACTGACACGACCGAAACTGGCTGACCGGTTTATTCGAACAAATATAAGCCTGTTCATATATAACATAAACTTAGCTAGTTAGCTAAGTTAAATTTATAAATTAGTTACGGTATTTTTACAGTATAGTAATTAACCAAGATGATGTATTCTTACCAACGCTACAGTCACACCGGGAATTTTTAAATTAACGGAGAAATAACGTGTGACGTAGTAATACTAACAGGATCTTACGGAAATGAGTAACATTTTTCTATTTACCCTCTGCAAGTCGGGAGTCTCTAATATCTAAACTGTTTCATCTCGGGTTCTAATAATTGTAATTTGATTTTCTGAAAAATTGATTCTCAAAATAAGTTTTATTTACTGATATGTCGTACGAGAGTTTGAACTGACTGATTAGTGACGTCATTCGAGTATCTGTGACGTTCGTCTTTTAACCAATCAAACGTCGTGATTCTGTTTTTTTCCTGGTGGGGGATTATCGTAATTTTTTCCGCCCCCCTGGCGACTAATAAACATTTTGTAATCGCTCATATCTGAAATGCTGCTAAACATCCATTTTACTCTGGAGGCCTTGCCGATTGTTTAAATATAGGTTTAGTCAATTGCCCATCAAAATCAATAATATAAGGTTGCTTTTCTTCCAATACAATGGAGCAAAACATTTTCTTCAAAGTGTCGCTGTTAATTGCCTCCAAGGTTGGGTTAAAAGTTATAATTTATTCGGGTTAAATCATTATTGAAAGCTAGTTTGTAAGGTTCAATTATTGTTTAAAAGATTTTTTTACGTGAATTAACCAACATATTTGAAAACTCAATTACGGGTTTGTTAAAACATCAACTATATGAACGGTAATAGTTAGTGTAGGGAGCTGTTGGCATGAAGGGCTTGCCACCACCCTCCTACGCATTGTAACCCAGCCACCTGAATTAAAGGCTTCAAAAATTGCTTGATGACTTAGGCCTAAGGTGGTGACTTGGGTATTAGCCTAGCTGATTATTATTATTATTATTAACCTCTAAATAAAAGATAATTTGTTAAATAGTTGATTGATGGGAATCTAATCAAAAATTATATATCGTAAAACCGTAGACGTAAGAAACAAACCCATTTCCGGGTGTACACTGTTTAACGTCCTTTTTATAATGGGGAATAACAATAGACGTTCTCGAGCCTCGACAGAGACCCCAAGCGGTCGTTTCACTTCAGCGCGATCGGCGTACGAAGTGTCGGATTCTTAGCCATAATTAAATTATTTAATTATTACAATATTCAAATAATTTCATAAAATAAAATGGTAATAAAATTACCATCGCGTTATTTTGTATAAATCGAACAATATTTTTAAATATTTGTCTATATTAAATAATAGTATTTTTGAAAAAATGCCGTTGCATGTCTGTATCGAATCCGGAAAAAAATCTATTGTGAAAATCGCGTTGTTACGTAGTCGCGTGTGGTGATTGTCAAGGATAACCGTTTTCAAGTTCAAAACTATTTCGAGGGAACCCGGCGCTCTTTTGTAAATATCGGCAACGGCGCGTTTTAAAACCGTTATCTGCAGCGGGAATCCGGATTAACCCAGATTTGTCTGCTCTTAAGCCCGCGAGGAGAGATCATGCCCTCTTTAGCAGCGCCATCTCGCTTCACCCTCTGCCACCACCGAGAGAATCCCAAAATGAGGGCCTACTTTGTTGTCTCCGCGCGGTTGCCGACTAACCATATAATATACAATTAAGTAGATTAAGCGTTTTTGGTTTAATGGACTCGTAAAAGGGAGATCTTTTTAGCGTTGTTTCGTCTAAATTGGTTTCGCTTACTTTATTGATATATATGCTAACACGGTGGACAGTTAAATTTCGTTATATGTATAGATAGTATTATTATTAAATTTTACCCAAAATATATTCAAATTTAGTTTCTTTTTTTGAATAGGGTATATTAAATATTTAAAAGAATGAATAATAACAAATTCAAGTGCTTTATCTTCGCAAATATTTTCTGTATCGAATTTAAACATTTAATGCGTCAAATTAATCTTAATTATATATAATTAATGCATTTTGGTTAGTCAAATTATTTTGCACATTTCCATTAAATCGATTGAAGTGTATTGTAGAGATAAATAAATTGATGGTGATCAAATAACCACGAATTACTAGGAAGATAAATCTATATTTAGTTCGTGTCTTTTTTTGATAAGATGTACTTCCTCTATTCGAGTTAAATAGAAAACGTATCTTGAAATATTTTTCCAGAAATTTACCATTATGTAAGAAAATTAAGAAATTGAAGTAAAATAGATTTAACAGTGAATACTGGATTAATAATGTGTTAAAACTGGTTAGTTTGACTAATAAAGATGAATGAAATAAGTTCACCGGAAAGTGTCGTTTTAGAGTAAACGGTACAGTTTTCATTGTAATAGTGTCTTTCCGGTTTTGAATGACGGCGTTGGCGAATTTGTCGCTAGCCGGAAATGATGCAAATGTGACGAAACGGATCTAAGAATGTCATTCCTCTAACAAAGCGAGCATTATAAGTTACTTAACGTTTACAATTAATTTATTAATTGCACAGGGTTGCCACAATATTCTCAGATTCAAATTCCCTGTTTTCCCTGACCATTTCAAATTATTTTCCCTAACTTTTTAAGGCCAAAATTAGACAGTTATCAGAAGTTAAAAAATTTAATCAACTTATGTTTTAGGAAATTATTTCAACGTTAAAAAACCATTCAAAGATCTAAATAACAATAACAGAATTTGCCATAGATCTAGAGTAAAATTACCTTAAAAAATGTCAAGAATAAACTGAGTTCCCTGACTTTTTAGGCCCATTTTTAAATTCCCTGACCTTTCCTTGACTTGGGGCAACCCTGTTGCACAAATAGGTTTTTCTGCTAGACCATTAACAGGTTTTTGTAAACATTAAAAAATTAAAACTGATCGGTTTTATGGTAACACTGCTGTACGGAAACCTTCGAACTAACCTTTTTATATTACAAAAGAGACACGTAGCGGTCAACTCGAGAAACTCGGAAAATGGCTGGTTTGACCGTCCGCTTAGCAGAGCCAAAATCCAGCAGTCTAAGAACTTCTCACGTTGGCCGCTACGTGTCTCTACTTTAACTAATTCAGTCCTGTTCAATCGTTACTTTCGCAAAGGATGGTAGCTGTTTATTCGCATTTTTCTAACAGCTCTCATTTGCAAGTAAAAAATCAAGTAGGGTTGCGGGAGATAAATTATTGACTATCGGCGATATATTACAGTTTTTAAATGGGACAAGGGCAGTTCAAGTGTTCTAAGCTTTCCATACAATGATTCGAGGGAATTTTGGCGAGACCCCGGAGGGGGACAAAAAACCCGATAGGGAGGGAGCAGCCTAGAGATATGTTTGCCGTTTTTCCATTTCATGACCCCCCCCCCCTGGTTTTCCGTAGGTGTAGGCTTGTAGCTTCCCCTTCGCGTCACCGGGTTATTCTTCGACCCCCGCAGAATCTCTATCGCGGTATTATTAATATTATTCTCCCCGCGCGAGTTCAATAGGGCTTGTGCATTTGACTTTCAGTTTCGCGTACTGTAAATGGTATTTAATTACAAAATTTAGTTACGTTGATTTTTTCACGGAATTGACTGAGGAAATATTGTTCAGTTGGAATCTAAAAGTAAGCTGGGTAAATAGTAATGTTAATCGTCATTTCGATTTTTCGGACTACGAGTACTTAGGCGGTTTAACCCGTTCGAAAAAAAAATTCTATAAATTAATATTTTGAAAATTTAATCGAATAATTTCAGTTGACATTTACCTAGCGTCAATTTCGAGATGATAGAATTTTGAAATTGAAAGTGGTATTTAACGTTATGAAGTCTAGACTTCTACAGTACTTTGCAGTCATATCGTCAATCTAGCTTTGCAGTGCTAGCTCAAGTAGCTTTGCTTTTAACTCGCTATTGACGTTTCTGATTCTCGAAGGAATTTGCTTTAAATTATGTAGGATATATTATACTATTTGAAATTTTAAAGCTTATTTTTAGCAGCCGACGTTTCAAAATTCCGCTAGGGGTATCTGTATAATCAAGAAACATCTATTACACCGATTTAATTAATAAAATGATAATTTCATGTTATTTACTTAGCTAATTTAATCAATTAGAGTACACTTATAGAAGCGTTTTACGCCGTTGAAATAAAGCGAATTACTACATAAACCTCTGCTTGCGCAAGAAACTTCATAGGCAATCACTATAGTAACGGCAATTTCGAAGAGATCTGAAGTTAAGAGATACTTAAACGGTATACGGTGGGCAACGTAATTGTAGAGGCGAAACATAAGTTACGAATTTCACAATGCCGGTAGTGATTACCAGTTATCTAACCGATAAATATTTTATCATTATAAAACACGAATGTCTTCCAATGACTAATATTCCAACTAGACGCAAAGCATTTCATAATATTTAAAATTAAAGTAACATTTAATTAATAAAATCGTTTGCGCGGATAAATCACTGAATTATATAATTACCTTCAATTTAAATAACGCAAACGTTATTATTAATTAAACTTAAATAGTGTGCCTTTTATATAGCGTAGGACTTAAAATATATATGAAAAATAACAAAAATGAAACCTATTCACCTGATTGATTCTATTATGTGTAATCCAATTTATGTGTGGTAAATGTAATGAAAAACGCACTTTTTTCTCGATATAAAAATGTTATATAGTTATAGGTTAATCCTTCAAGTGATAAAATAAAACAAGGAAATATGGAGAAATCAAAAAACGTTATGTGTGTTTATTTTCGTTTGAAAAAACCACCACTTTAGTTTTTATGCCTCTCCGGGTTTTCGCGAGCACCAATGAAAAAACACCATCAAACGCACGCGCGCGTCGAAGCGGGAGTTTTCAAAATAAAAAAACAGAACTTTTTTACCCGCGTGTCTTCGTTCCTTTTCGTCGAATTTTCTTATATAATCCACAAAGCGAAGTCATCCAATTACATAAAAATAGTTTTATCGGGATACTTTGCAATCATAAAATAATCCTTTTTGCCGAAAAAAAGAATTTAAAAACAACGAAAAATAATCGATCGATATTACTTAATTTTAATCGACGAATGGTTTATTAGGAGACGAACCTCATTATTTTAATAGATCAACGGTTGCCTTTGTTAATTTATCATAACCAAGTGGTCGGCTCGCCTATTGGATCAAAGATAGTCAACGCGCGGTTACCGAAGTATTCGCGAGTTCGAAACTCGCGCGTCCGTTCAGCGCGAAAGTCTAGCTTGGAATAAATTCCTGGCTTGCCTTCGATAGAGAGTCGCCTCTCTTTTGGAATATCCCCCCTGATCAACAGCCCGAGTCACGGAGAGAGAGATGGGGGCGCTACGGTTCCCGACCGTATGGGGACGCTGCGCTCCAGCCGCGGGAGGGGCGGCAGTGTGTAAAGGGGAAGGAAAAAGACGGAGGTCGGCAGCGGCCTCCGCTAGTTTCTCTCTCTCTCCCTCTGATTCTGGCTCTTGGTTAGAAAACTCATATACTCAGAAACTGGCCCGCGCGAGCTTTCCCCCAGAATTTCCAGCCCCCCCCGTTCTATAGAAAACTGAGGGGTTAGATTTTGGTAAAGCTCTTATTATACAGAAACTAAAGGGGGATGGAAGTCTCTTTTGGAAAAGGGGGGGTGATTTCGCGAGCGAGGGAGGGGTGGGGTTGTAGAGAAATGGCTTGCGCCAGAGTCTGAACTGAGAGGAAGATATTTATTAGGTGGGCAGAAGGGGAGGGTGGAAAGGATGTGTGACGTCGGAAAGAAACGATGACTGTACGCGTGTGTACAGTTCGGTGTTGAAATGAAACTTTCCATCCGAGGCGGGTTCGAACCTGGCGCCATCTACGAGCCGCGGTTGGAAAATATTTTTCGTCCGCGTTGTAGGCGTGAGCTGATAGTCGATTTGGCGAAATGGAGAGGCTCGTCGCGGCTGCGAGTCGAGTGTCAGGTGAAGGTTTCGATTGTTTTCACGGGGCTTTTAGATCAGAACTGGTTGTTTGAAGGAGTAGGGGTTTCCCCTGACAGCTTCCGATACCAACCGTGTCCCAACAGCTGTATCGTTTAGCGTTGGGACTTCGTATAGGCGTTCGTCCGTTCGCTCTGCCTTTCCCTTTCCGCGGTATTCGTTCAACATTCATTCTTTAGCATCGAAAGGTCAACGTCAAATATCTGTTTACGCTTTATCTAACTTTGACCCGTGATTCTTTAGATAATCGTTTTGGGGTGTATCTCTTGTCAATGCTAATTATTTAAAGACTGGCTTTCAAAAAAAAAATAATAATATTTTGTAATCAATCTTTTCCCTTTTAAGAATGATTTTCTTAAATGTTACGAGCAATAGCGACTATAATAGGTAAAACTTTTAATTAATCAGTAGGTAATAGTCTAATATGAATATCTAAGTTGATCGACGTTATTACTGGTAAAACTTCGAAAGCGAATTTCCAATAAGCATGGCCAGATTACCAATAGGCCGAATAGGCCTGGGCCTAGGGCACCAGGCCTACAAGGGGCACCAAGAGGGATCGAAAAAAAAATAAAAGTACAAAACTTTAATCATTTGCTTTTCACAAAATATTTTCCGGAGTAATTTGAGTAAATGCGTCCACCCCTATGAACCAAAAACGTTTGATTGTCACATTCTCTGACGGACTGCCGTCTAGCCCCTGACGTCTGACGACATACTAAATCTGGCAGCAAAATGAATTTTCCTTCCATTTCTCAATTATAAATTGAAGAAGCGCCTAGCTCGCTTCGCTCGCTATTGAAAGGGGGCACCAAAATGAACTTGGGCCTAGGGCCCCATAAAGTCTTAATCCGGCCCTGTCAATAAGCAAAAGTCGATAGTGAAAGCTTTGAAAGTGAGGGGTAAGACAGTCTCAGATAATCTGTACACCGAGTTCGAGCATTTAGCACTGTTAAAGGTACATATTTTCCAGAGTTCGCGAGTTCCATTTAGCACTGTCAAAGGTACGGCAGTGTACACCGAGTTCGCAGAGTGTTTTACCCCTCGTTTGAAAGTGAATTACCAATTTCCGGCTTTCCGCCCAAGTAACCAAGGCCCCGTGTACCAAAATGAGGGGATATAGGGTCGTCGATAGCGGGCCGGGGCCCCAGCGAGGGGCTAACCACTCTTAGAAAGTCTGTACACCGGACTACGCTTAGATTACCACTGCCAAAGGCAGGGACTTCAAAGATTACGCGTAGTCCCATTAGTACAGTCAAAGGTACGGCTCTGTACACCGATTACGCGGAGTGATCAGCCCCTCGGGCCCCAGTAAAACCGAAAAATGCGGACCCAAATAGAGCTACCTAGGAGGATCACAAAATACAAAGCTAGTTTTTCGATACGTTTGGGTACAACCCAGACCCCCAAGGCCGCCCGGGCCCCGGTTGCTTATAACCCCTCTCTTTCGTCCGGGTCTGAGGAGAGAACCGCGCAAGAGCGGAAATTCTATTCACCTTTAAATATATTATCATTTAGCATCAGCTTCTGACGCTCTTACTCGAGACCGCGTCTAGACTCTTACGTTACAAGAAATAAAATATTTCGAAGCAACGAGAAAATTATATTATCATCGTATTGGATCGAGAGTCAAAAGAAAGTTGCGAAATCCTTCGACAAGGTTTCTCGTTTCAAAGTTCTAAATAGTGTATATGTCGCCTTGCTCTCGATTCTGGATTTTCCTCGTGTATTTATATCTATATTTAAGTTAGCATTAAAATATACGCAGGGGGAGCGCAGATACAACGCCAAAATATGTCTGAGAGGAAATGATGAAAAATAATGTGCAACGGAACAAAAAAATTTGGAAAAATATTATGTCCTACATTTCTATAGGCATTAACGGTTTTTTGAAGTTATACCAAATTCAAATTCACGTGCCAAAATTAATTTTAAATTTCATTTTATTTAAATATAATAGACAGGTGAACAGTGCCGTATTAAGTTTTGATTGATTCTTAAGGGGAGGAGCTTAATGTTAGACTGTGAAGTCATTCTTCCTTAGCTGTTGGCTCGCGTGGCACGAAGGGCTTGCCACCACCCTCCTACACCTTGTAACCCGGCCACCTGTTTAATGGCATTATAACTAGCTAACTTGGGTATTAGCTTAGCTGATTATTCCTTACATATAATATATATATATATATATATATATATATATATATATATATATATATATATAATACCGAATATAATTATGTGACTGAATAAAAAATTACTTTTAAAACTAAAAGCACCTTATGACGAGTTAATTTTTATGTCCTAAATCAACGATTTTATTCGTCATATACTTTAGTACTACCGTTCCATCAGATGTTAGCGTACGCGTAGTACAACCACAATATTTCGAAAATATTAAACGCTTATGAATTACGAAAAATGCTTAAATATTGTATCTGATCATTCGATAATATTAAGTGGTTATATGTAATTGAAAATGTAACCATTTCTATGTAATATTTATTATATATTATCAAGAATGTATTTATTTATACTCAGGGAGAATGAATATGTCGAGATTATTTTTAGCGTTTCTCCAATTCCAGCCGTTGGGGCCCCCGGTATGCTCCTCCGCTTTAATAAAATCAAATAATACTGCAATCTCATTGGTTCTTAAAAATTACGTTTTTCGACGCGATTAACGCTGCTGCGAGGACGCAAAAAATAAGACCGCCTCATTTTTTCCTCCCCCCCCCCTTAGCGTGACGGGGTTATGGCCTCAACGTGTCCGTCGATAGTCTCGACATATTCATTCTCCTGAGAATAAATAAATACATTCTTGATATTATATATTCAAGGAAAGGTGTTCCCTTGGTGCCTTAAGCACTGCTTAATTGTTAATCCATCTCTGCAATCGATGACTAAGTCGATAATTTTGATTATCCCGGGTAACCGTTACCAGTGGTATATTTTAATACTTTTAACGAAAATGAAGTACGGTTAGAGCTTAGCAATTAACAAGTTCAATTCGGTATCTAACTAAATCATTTTCACCTTCAAAAAATATACATTTTTTGAAGGTACATTGTACCACTATATCCGCATTTTCCACTGCTACTGACCGTCATTGGTTTTGCTATTCGAAAAAAACCTTCTTCATCCAAGAACTTTCTTGCAAAATACCCTTATTTTGCAATCTTCAACCCTCGCGAAATTCGTAATTACAGGGCTCCCACCAAATCCCTAAAATACCCAAAAGTCCTTATTTTCCTTCAAAAATAATACCCTAAAATCTGGATTTGGTCCCTAAAGTACCCTATTTTCGTGAAATTCAGGGAAACCATCGTAGGCTTAAAATATTTTTATACAAAATAGTCAAATCTGTTCATAAAATTATTAATTTGTAAAACAGAGCCACCCTGTTAGGTTGTAAAATTTAAAGAAAATATAAATACCAAGTCAGTTTTGGTATTTATTTCAAATAAAGCTCTCATTTTGTTTTAAATTCGTCCCTATTTGATTCCTTTTTTGAAATATTTGGTCCATGTTTCACCATATTTTCACTTATTTTTTAAAGATTTTGGTGGGAGCCCTGTAATTAACAATTCGTCGTGACATTGAAAATGGCCTTTAACCGAATGCTCCTAAAACGTGGATTCTGCATGGACCATCGATGATTAAAAAACGAGACTTGGCACAATTACTGCCAAATTGACTCGAAGGTGTCATGAAACATCTGCGAATTGGGACAGTGACCAAAGTGTACTTAAGTACCCAACAACAAGGACCTGGGTTAAACCTCCATCGTATAAAAGACCTGGAACTTGTCGCGTAAACTTCTAGGCGCTATGTCCCGCATTCGCTCCACATCTGTCATATAATCAAGAACCCATTTAAGTTATAGAGAAATCTCCAGGTTTACAGAATCCTGACTGAAAAATCGTAATTTAATTTCAAACAGTAACGCCATCGGTAGGTGCACTTATTATTGATACAACAGTTGGCTTACTAAATTTCGCGGGGCAGCTCACTTCCATTTTGGGTGCTTCTTAATCATAGTAAAATGATTAAATCAGGGTAATCAAGATTAAAAAATCTAATCAAGATTAAAAAATCTAATCACGATTTAAACGAGATTTAATCATTCTAATCATGATATCTTCTTTTAAATCAGGATTTAATCATTTAAACGAGATTTAATCATTCTAATCATGATCTAATCTTTTTAATTAGATTTAATAATTTTAATTAGATTTAATCATTTTAATTAGATTTAATAATTTTAATTAGATTTAATCATTTTAATTAGATTTAATCATTTTAATCGTGATTTAATCAATATAATCGGTCGAATCGATAATTTATCATTAAAATCAAAACTAAAGTACGATTTAATCATACTAATCACGATATAATTTTTTAATCAGGATTTAATCATTTTAAACAGATTTAAACATTCTAATCATGATTTAACGTGATTTAATCAACTTAATCGTGATTAAATTGAATAAAATCAAAATAATCACGATTAAATCGGATTTAATCTTTTGAGGGGTGCGTCGTTAATCAAGGAAGTGACCTGTCCCTCGATAAATTGGGTGGGGCATAGCCAGAAAACTTTCTTGTCTACGTCATACTTTACCTTAAAACAACTCAACTTATGTCACTAGCAACGTTAGAGTTTCCACAGAACGTGATCAAAACATGATAAAGCTCTGTAAAAAGGAATATAATCTCTTGTATTTTTATAACCCCCCAATTGTTCCAATAATGACCGCTCCATCCTATGGCGCTTCTTAATGGTTTGTCGCGGCGGTTATTTCTCAAATTGTCGGGGTCTTCCGTGAAGAACACTTTGGAGGTTGTATTCCCTTTAAGAGCGCCGTTTCACGCATTGATTTTATTTTATAAAAAGAAATTGGAGAATATCCGGGTCTGGAAGGTATGTTCTCAGGAACATACATACGTTCTTAATATAATATTATTACCCCAAATTATTTTTAAAAAAAACTTCCAGACTGATATGTAAACTTTTGATTTTAAAAGGAATATTTTATGTTTTGTAATTTCATAATTTTAACCGTCCTAAATTAGAAGTTATTTGGTGCTTAATTTTTGGTTTTCTACGTTGCCTATACAGTGCCTCTGTTTTTGAAAAACTACAGGTGTTTCTCCTTTAGCCTATTTTGGCCGTAAACCAATGCTCTCGTCTCTCTCTCGCTCTCTGTGTGTGTCTACCTGTACGACTCTGATACGAGCCGTTACTAAGGGTAACGACTACCCGATGTTACGCCTGTCTAAAAAACGACTACAATATTAATACAGGCTGATAAAGGGCACTTTTTAATCTTAAACTGAGATTAAATAGTGCTGATTAAAACTAATTATGTCACGAAATTTTTTATTTAATTTTAATTTAATTAACGAAATTGATGAGATTATCGATTTATTGATATTAACCTATATTCGATAATCGATAATCGATATTTATACTACAATAAAAATAGAAATATCAGTTATATCAGTTTATTATCGGTAATATCGTTATATTAGTTTAATATCAGTAATATCCGTTCAAATATAGATATAAGTTTAATATCAGTAATATCCGTTCAAATATAGATATAAGTTTAATATCAGTAATATCCGTTCAAATATAGATATAAGTTTAATATCAGTAATATCCGTTCAAATATAGATATCAGTTCAATATCCGTAATATCGGTTCAAATATAGATATCAGTTTAATATCCGTTATATCGGTTCCAATATAGATCTCAATTAAATATCTGTTATATCGGTTTAAATATAGATATCAGTTCAATATCCGTAATATCGGTTCAAATATAGATATCAAATTAACATCGGTAACATCGTTATATCAGTTCAAATATCACAAAAATAGCGTTATCGGTTCAAAATCGTAATATATGTTTCAAAAATCGGTTTCGTTTTATTATTGGTTAAATCGCCAACTAATATTCTACAGAATGCCGTATACGAAACCAGAAGTAAATGAGTTAGTTCAGTTTCGAAGCGAGGGGCTAACTACTTCCCAATTGTAGTGATTGTGACGTGTGGGACAATTCAGTCCGCTCGGCCTCTCTGAGATATGTGTAAAGACTACGCCAACGGGGGGATACTTAGGGATAGGGATAGGACACCCGTGGCGGAAGTACGACAACCACCCTCCACTTTATCTGTCTCCCCTTCCCAGTAATATGTACACCGATTACTGACGTTTGAAACTGACAAGCGAATACAGCCCAATGCTAAATCAGTAATCTGTGTTAATCACTTTAGTACAATATAAGCTACAGGCTTATACACCGATCAGCCCGTTGTTCTGAAGTCACCGTAATCGGGTAAATGACATTGATCGAGAAATAAACAAAAATCGGATAATACCGACGGCATTCCTTTGTTGGGTCATACCGTATGTAAATAAATATGCTTTATTATCGCTATAGATTTGATAGGGCGAATTCTTCGACGCATGGGATACCCTCAACGCATTCTCCAAAAAAAGGGGGTTTCCCGTCACCCCTTCGTCCTCCGATTTTCAAAAAGTAAAGGGTTTTCTAGGAGAGCTTCCCTCCCCCCCCCCCCCGTTTCCTCGCAAACAATCGCGTAGCTCGTTTGACGAGCACCCGGCCTTTGCCGCCCCCCCCCCCAAATACCCATTCCCCCCCCACCATTTGGAAGTTTGAATTTCTCCCCTCCCTCCATTCTGACGTCGTTTTTCCACGAGGTGCTTGACTCAGGAAAACGCCGAATATAGGTGGCGTTTCGGTCGGCTAGTCGAGTATCGCCCCCTCTTCAGGGGGAAGGAATTGAGCGAATTATTTCTTTGTACTAGATAGGCCCCATGCTAGAACGAATTTTCGCAACGGGATTTTTAACATTATTTTTTTTATTCTTCGCCTCTAATACGTTTATAATTCAATTTTTAACAATTTGACCTAGGCTTAACTCTTCAGTCTTCATTCCAAAATCTCGATTGTTATTTAAAATAGACTTAATTACGTAACCGTAAAAATAAAATTAATCATTTATGGTTTTCAATGAAAAACTGCACATTTGGTTTATGTTTAATCTGACTACAAATAAGGAAATAAACATAAGCTATGGAAAATCAATTTATTCACGAAACGTTTTTTAACCTTTATTGAAACTAAATATTAAATTACTAAGCCTAATGTTTAAATTTTTTAAATTTACCTACATTTCAAATGCTAGTCTAATAACGAGATAAAAAATAAATAAAAAATTGCTTTAATTTACTTAAATATCAATTAACACATTTCACTTTATAAAGTAATTTTTTTATAATGCACCTAACTTTAAGGATTTTTAAAAGTGACCATATCAATTATTTTTTATGTTAACCGTCTTTGTTTAAACGCACTCGCTAAGTCGAGCTTTACGTAATTTTAAAGTTTGTACTTTTACTGTTCGAACAAAAAAACCGACTGAAAGAAAAAATAAAAAATTAAGACATTTTCTATCTGGAGCTAGTTTTCAAACTGAAACTGGTCGGTCGGGTTTCGGCAGATATTCCAATATTTATTATTTTTATTTGCGATTAAAACGTCGTTGTCTAAGAAAATCCATGATAATTTTTATTATTATTATTAATTTTTGTTTCATTTTATTTCGTCGTAGCTGTGTAGAAAATTTTCAGATAAATATTTTTTTTTCAACTGGCCGATTCTTTTGTCAAAAAAGGGGGGGGGGGGGCGACCCACTGGGGGAGGAAGACCCACTGGGGGGGGGGGGGAGATAAAATCATTATAGTATCCATTAATTTGGGTCTCCCCATGCGTGAAAAAACTAGGCTCGCCCTACAGGAGATCGCATTGGTTTTTTTCGGGGTGTAGGTACGTGATGCGAACTATTTTCACTATGTTCGTCCATGGATAGCGCCATTATTGAAAAGATAACTAGCCTAAACTAATAAAATCGTTCTCAGTAATGACTTTAATCCGTTTGTAAAATTGAGAATGGCATTTTTTAGACATTATTATAAATTTGAATCGATAAAAAATGTTCTTTTAATTAGTAATATTTTTGTAATTACCGTGGAGAATTTTTCTATCCTGATTTTTAGAGTGAAAAGTACCGTTTTCGGGCTGGGTTTGAGTTGAGTATGGAGGACTTAATACCGTTTGGAATGCCACGGTTCGTGATAAAAAATATAATGGTTGTTGAATCAGTTACCGGTTTTGTAGGTTTTTCAATGTTAATACATTTTATTTCTATGGACTTTATTCTTTTGCGCGCGTACAAAAATATCATATACTTTTCAGTCCTAAATGAGCATAACGGTATGAAATTGAGATATTTTTCAAGATCGATTAGTTTTTGTAGATGTTTTTTACCCTATGTACTTTTAAAGATATTTTGACTTTGAGGGTTTTATTGTGGTAGCATTAAGGGCAATCTGTCATGAGATATAAAAGTTTAAGATCGCTGTTTATTGGCGTTGTAAGTAAACATGTGTTTAGCCGATCTACTACTGGTAAAACCATTATTCCTAAAACTACAATTAATAAAACTACTACTATTAAACTATTACTATTAAATTTACTACTATTAAACTATCACTATTAAATTATTACTATTAAATCTACTGCTATTAAACTATTACTATTAAACTATTACTATTAAATCTACTACTATTAAACTATTACTATTAAACTATTACTATTAAATCTACTACTATTAAACTATTACTATTAAACTATTACTATTAAATCTACTCCTATTAAACTATTACTATTAAACTATTACTATTAAATCTACTACTATTAAATCTACTACTATTAAACTATTACTATTAAACTATTACTATTAAATCTACTACTATAAAAACTACAACTCCTAAATCTAATACTATTAAAACTACTACTCCTAAAACTACTATACCTAAAACTAAAACTACTTCCATTAGTACACGCCACTTAGACGTTTAAATTTTCTTTAACAATGATGTCATAATTAACTTACTTAACATACAAACCCATGACCAAAAATCTCTATGGTAATTTACATAGGAAAATCGCACGCTTTGGGTCCAATTTTAGTCTTTACTGAAAAAGAGAACTGCCCCTCTAAATACTAGAAATTACAAGAAATTGGACTGAAAATATTACATTTTTGTATATAAATTAACTAGGATTTTGTGCTCTAGCGAGCTTGATCTTCAGTCCGTAAATTATGAGATCTTGTCGAGTAACTGATCACTCCCTGCAATCGGTGTACAATCTTGAAGCTTTGACGGTACTAAAGTGATTACGTAACTGATTACAGAATTAGCACTACCAAAGGCTGTTCTAAAGTGATTACGTAACTGATTACAGAATTAGCACTACCAAAGGCTTCTCTAAAATGATTACGTAACTGATTACAGAATTAGCACTACCAAAGGCTGTTCTAAAGTGATTACGTAACTGATTACTGAACTAGCACTACCAAAGGCTGTACTAAAGTGATTACGTAACTGATTACAGAATTAGCACTACCAAAGGCTGTACTAAAGTGATTACGTAACTGATTACAGAATTAGCACTACCAAAGGCTGTTCTAAAGTGATTACGTAACTGATTACAGAATTAGCACTACCAAAGGCTGTACTAAAGTGATTACGTAACTGATTACAGAATTAGCACTACCAAAGGCTTCTCTAAAATGATTACGTAACTGATTACAGAATTAGCACTACCAAAGGCTGTTCTAAAGTGATTACGTAACTGATTACTGAATTAGCACTACCAAAGGCTGTACTAAAGTGATTACGTAACTGATTACAGAATTAGCACTACCAAAGGCTGTACTAAAGTGATTACGTAACTGATTACAGAATTAGCACTACCAAAGGCTGTTCTAAAGTGATTACGTAACTGATTACAGAATTAGCACTACCAAAGGCTGTACTAAAGTGATTACGTAACTGATTACAGAATTAGCACTACCAAAGGCTGTTCTAAAGTGATTACGTAACTGATTACTGAATTAGCACTACCAAAGGCTGTTCTAAAGTGATTACGTAACTGATTACAGAATTAGCACTACCAAAGGCTGTACTAAAGTGATTACGTAACTGATTACAGAATTAGCACTACCAAAGGCTTCTCTAAAATGATTACGTAACTGATTACAGAATTAGCACTACCAAAGGCTGTTCTAAAGTGATTACGTAACTGATTACTGAACTAGCACTACCAAAGGCTGTACTAAAGTGATTACGTAACTGATTACAGAATTAGCACTACCAAAGGCTGTACTAAAGTGATTACGTAACTGATTACAGAATTAGCACTACCAAAGGCTGTACTAAAGTGATTACGTAACTGATTACAGAATTAGCACTACCAAAGGCTGTTCTAAAGTGATTACGTAACTGATTACAGAATTAGCACTACCAAAGGCTGTACTAAAGTGATTACGTAACTGATTACAGAATTAGCACTACCAAAGGCTTCTCTAAAATGATTACGTAACTGATTACAGAATTAGCACTACCAAAGGCTGTTCTAAAGTGATTACGTAACTGATTACTGAACTAGCACTACCAAAGGCTGTACTAAAGTGATTACGTAACTGATTACAGAATTAGCACTACCAAAGGCTGTACTAAAGTGATTACGTAACTGATTACAGAATTAGCACTACCAAAGGCTGTTCTAAAGTGATTACGTAACTGATTACAGAATTAGCACTACCAAAGCCTGTACTAAAGTGATTACGTAACTGATTACAGAATTAGCACTACCAAAGGCTTCTCTAAAATGATTACGTAACTGATTACAGAATTAGCACTACCAAAGGCTGTTCTAAAGTGATTACGTAACTGATTACTGAATTAGCACTACCAAAGGCTGTACTAAAGTGATTACGTAACTGATTACAGAATTAGCACTACCAAAGGCTGTACTAAAGTGATTACGTAACTGATTACAGAATTAGCACTACCAAAGGCTGTTCTAAAGTGATTACGTAACTGATTACAGAATTAGCACTACCAAAGGCTGTACTAAAGTGATTACGTAACTGATTACAGAATTAGCACTACCAAAGGCTGTTCTAAAGTGATTACGTAACTGATTACTGAATTAGCACTACCAAAGGCTGTACTAAAGTTATTACGTAACTGATTACAGAATTAGCACTACCAAAGGCTTCTCTAAAGTGATTTAGTAACTGATTACAGAATTAGCACTAACAAAGGGAGTACTAAAGTGATTACGTAACTGATGACAGAATTAGAACTACCAAAGATTGTAGTAGGGGGGGTAAAGGGAGGTCCTAAGAAACCATGTAGATTAGCGTGATTTAGAATCACATTTCTGACGTTTGATGATATTTGTTAACCCCGAATGTGTGCGATATTGAAGCTCGTAGCACCCTATGACACCCGAAATTCCAGGACAAACGTTTATTGTAGCTGACACCAGGTAATATCCACCGTCCACCGTTTATTACGTCCTTTATATACAGTTTAGCCAACAAAAGGGGGGATAATTTGACAAAGAGGGGGGGTCGGGGTCGGCATTCTCTCTCGGCCGCCGAGCCTCCGGACGCGGCCGCTACGCCCCCCTGGAAAATCCATAAAATAAGGCTGAGACTCTTCGGCTCTCTGAGCTAGTTGAACATCACAACACAGTCTCTTTCTGGGCCGACCTCCCGGCCCCCAGTTCCGACCCCGGCCTCCACTCTCCGCGGTTCAACAAGTGATGTGCCTCTAATTATTTCGCTTAACGCTGTACTTTGCCCCTTCATTCTCAAAACGACGTTGTTGTTCAAATAGGTGATTCTGAAATATATCACATATATCGACAAATACATGTACAAAAGAGTTAATGTTTTGGGCGCGCGCTCTTGATATTTGTGGCACGCGCGTTGAAAATGAAAAATGAAGCACATGCTCAAATACTGTGACCTAAAAGTCGTGGATTTTCTTGTGTACAATTTTCATTGGTTAGACGCTTTAGCGCCTGCTGCCGTCGAAAGGGGAAAATTCGGAAATTGTCTCCCCCCCCCCCGCCCGTAAAACATTCAGTGTAAAGGCTCGTGACGCTCGTCCAATGAAATTCGTACACAACCCTTCGTTAGCGTGTTTAAAGGCTAGCTGCGTTCTCCTTGTGTTTGTTGCTCCTAGCTTTGACCATGCAACAGAAAGTAACCAAATCATGTAACCACCCTTCTTTTCGGAATCACCAATTAAATTCATCTTTTTGGAAATGTTTTACCCGTCGTTTTGGGAGGGTGGTTAGGTCCAGGATTGAAGCTCCATTTTAGATTATCACATACTTTTCGTTTCTCCAGAAGTATTGTAGTCGAGGGTGAGGGGCTGATCACTCCACGTAATCGATGTACAGAGCCGTACCTTTGACTGTACTAATGGGATTACGCGTAATCTTTGAAGTCCCTGCCTTTGGCAGTGGTAATCTATGCGTAATCCGGTGTACAGATTTTCTAAGAGTGGTTAGCCCCTCGGTCGAGGGGTCCGACATTCGTAAAACTCTCTAGTGAAAAATGATTTTATAAATCTAAAAATCAACTTGAAAATTCCGAAATCTGGGCGAAAATTAGTTGCAAATTCTCTAAACTTGTTTAGGTTAACGGTAATAGATAGTGTAGGGAGCTGTTGGCTCGAACGCGTAGCTTGATGACTTAGGCCTAAGGTGGTGCCTTGGTAATTAGCCTAGCTAATTAAAAGATAAATCAACACGAAAATTGCGTTCTGAAATCTCAAAATCAGTTTGTGATTTCTGAAATCATTTTAAGTTTCCAAATTCCGTACGTAAAATTTGCAAATGTTGGACCCATCTATTGTAGTATATCTCCTACAAAACGGAAAAATGGCATATGACGAATATATTATACACTTTTGTTAATATTAATATATTAACAAATATTAATTGTATTAATTAATTACTTCGCTAGCGATGGAAATAAATATAGAATTTGATAATAAGGTTATTTACTCATGTATAAACCATATTTTCTCTATTATGAAATCACTGTATGGTGTAATTCTGAAGATTCAGCCGAAGCAGAGAATATAAAGCCCCAGGAATGGAAGGTGTAGCTCCGTCTAGTGGAACTTTTGCGCCTCTCGTTTTTAAAGAGAGACCGGGTTGCGTTAACCGTTTCCGGTTACTCTGATTTGCTTTGCCGGAAGTTTCTAACGCAACCAAAACACGCGGCCAATAATATCAATCCTTCCATTCCTGGGGCTTTATATTCTTTGGCCGAAGCCTGAGAAAGTACGCGTATCCAATGATGTGCATACTTTTTGCTAAGATATTTGTTATATTCTTCTGATTTCATTAATGTGACATGAAATCATCTCCCTTAATGGGAATATTACCAATTTACCATAAATATTTGGTGTGTCACATGAAAATTTGTTATTCTAGGTAGATTCTTTTCGCCTGTTCTCGGACTAAAAGTGTACTCTTTTTACCCTAAAACGTTTAATTCGCCTGCTCCGTGAACGAGAATTACTCCGGCCCATAAACTATCCGCTTGTTCCGGAGTATTAGGGCTACACTTTTTACTCCTTCTGAAAAGGAGGTGTAAAAGGGTAAATCGGATTTTGTCGTCTGCTAGCCAGAATTTATCCACTGAAAAGGCCACCGGTAGCCATTTTGGAAAAACGTTTTTACTCCGACTCAAACTATTCACCAACACCGAATCTGAGTAAAATGACGTCATAGCCTTACTCTATTTACCCTACTCCGAAATCCCGGAACCACCGAAAAGAAACCACCAAGGCGTTTTTAGCGTTGTTCTCATGCTAAAAGTAAATAAATTCTTATATTAATAGGAAACAATAAATGCAGGATAATTTTAAATGACCTACACGCGACCTTGGCCAGATAACTTTATTTGAGGTTTGTTTATTTTTCCACTTTGAACTGATTCTCATCTTTTTGTATTGCAGTTATACAGTTTTGAACACTCCTAGTTTCGGTAAGCTGTTTATAAGCCTTCTTCCCAAGTGAATTTTCTTAGCTGGTACGGGCCTTTGGTGAAGTTTGTTGGCGTGACGAAGCACCGTTAGCCACTACTCTTATTCCTAATAACGTTCGCAGCCACGCTCAAATTATAAAAGTGAATATGCATTATATACACGGAAGAACATGATTTGTTATAAAGCTAGCTAGCTTCAGCTCTTCCATGGCCTTGTTTATTGATTGTTAATTTGTTGTAGAAACCTCTTTTCATAAGTCACTTATTCAACGTAAGTATGATAGTCTGCTACTTTTTTTCAAAGTGACGTCGAAATCTAATCATAAATGACATCATAAGTTTATAATTCTATTCTATAAGTAATCTCTTGTATAAAGAAAAACCAAATTGAAAATTAAAATTAAATTGAATTGAATTGAAGTGTGTTTATTGATTGTTAATTTGTTATTGAAACGTCTTATCTTAAAGGGAATATAACCTCAGGTATTTGGTGTGGAACACCAAAGTTTGCAGCTCTGACCGCTCTTGCCTTTGGCTTTAGAAATTTTTGGCGCCACTGTACAGGGTAATTTGAAAAATTGAAGGGGTCTTCCGTAAAGATTGCTTTGCAGGTTATATTCCCTTTAAGTCAAATGTTAGCCTTAAGTATGACAGTCGGTTATATTTTTTACTATGTCCTTTCTTCATAGTGACATCAAAATATATTCATAAGTGACACCATAAGTGCGTTTATTGATTGTTCATTTGTTCAAAAAAACATCTTATCAGGAGTCACTTATAACCCGTAAGTACGACAATAGGGTACATTTTTATACTACGCCATTTATTCACAGTGACGTTAAAAGCTAATCATAAGATTATAATTATATTCTATAAGTCTATTTATTGATTGTTAATTTGCTATAGAAACATCTTATCATAAGTACGACAATCGGATACATTTTTTTAACAACGTCCTTTCTTCACCGTGACGAAAATTAAATGACATCATAAGTTTATAATTATAGTCCAAAAGTGTGTCGGTTTGTCGAAATAATGATTGATAGTTACTCGTAGAGTGACGTGGTAATAGAAAATATACGCCGCGTGCACTCCTAAAACGTATGATTATATGAACAAATACTTTTAATTTATTTTATTCATTTTTGTGACCGCTAAGAAGCAGAATCCTGTCTCTAGCTTGAAAAATTACAAATTATCCCGACACCTCGGCAATGGCTCAAAGTGACTTCATCTGAAGTCCAATAACAAAGGCCGGTCATTTTACAAATGAATATCAGTAAAAATTTAACACGTGGAAGATTGGAAAATGACACACTTACACATAAGCCTATGTTGACGTCCTTTGTTCACAATTAGAAATCGGCGTTTGAATCAGAAATTATGCAATTATTTATTTGTATTCATAACCGACAATTATCCCAAAAATATCCGAAAAAAACGATTATTTTTGCGTGTTAAATCGTTGTTTATACGAATAAAATGTTCGTAAATAAACAGTTAACCAAAATTTTTATGATTAATCGAAATTTTGCCGGTTAATTTATTTGTTCCGCCGAACTCTCTTCACAATGAGATCCAAACTTATCAACTCTATACTTCCGGGAACGTAATAGGCTAATAGCCTCCGATCGCTTGTTTACGCTTTAAAGGCAAGATTTCGTGAAATTTGAAACTCTTTGAAAATGAAAACTAAAATAATGATTCATTATTGAATCGGATCATTAAATTTACTATTTAAAACTGTCGCTTCGTCTGTATTATATTTTTGGAAATTTGAGATCTACATCAACATACATTTTCCAAGTAATTATATTGATTTAGCTGCAATTTAGCTGACTAATTGGGAAAAATTAAACCAGACAAGAGTCAAAGACTTCTAAATTTACGGAATGTATTAGAAGTGCAAACTCAAGCTATGGTTGTTACCATATGTAACATAATTACTCATAAGTATGCCTCTATATAACATTTCCATTGAAAAAAATTCAATGAGACCTTGTTTCACGTGGAACATACATTAAGCGGACCCAAAAATGCAAAAATGCTTATAATCCTTGCGCTATTGAAAAGGTTACCATGGAAATGAAATCATGTAATCGCGAGGCACGAGCTAATCTTGACATGGGCAAAGCCAGAAACGCGCGAGGAATTCTCACTAACTTCCGTTTCCCATCAGTAAAGTTGATGACGCGAATTTCGTCACGGAGTTGTAAGTGACGTAATTTACGTCATATCCCGTGAACAAGGTTTCATTCACGAAAATGCTTTTATTGCATACTTATGAGTGATGTTGTTACATATGTTGTTACTTATACTCTTATGAAACGTATTTAGATAACAAAGAACCTCGACTGACAACATTGGCTCTTGGTGCCTTACTACTGTACAGAATGACCACGCCCTCAAAAACAAGGACATTTTCATATTAAATGACCCAGGTTAAAATACGTTACTTGAGCATATACATAAGAGTTTTTAAAACCTATTATATTACTATTAAATGTGAAGACTTACATTTCAAAAGATAAATTAATTTTTAAACTGAAGCTTCCAATAATCAAAACAAAATTTTTTTCTTTTCAGAAATGAAAATTTTTACACTTTTAAAAAATATTTTAATCGCAATTTAAGGCGTTATTAGATTTCACTACTCACTGCCACCTCATCAGAATATATTTAAAAATGTATTTATTAATCTTTCTGGAAAATTAAGTGTTTTTAGAAAAGTTTCCGCGTTTATCCCGCAATGCGCCTTACGAATTTGTTTAATAATTGTAATAATAATAATATTTATAACATTTATAATATTTTTTTTTAATATAATTTGTACTTTTATATGCATCAGTATTTAATGGCTCAATTTACAAAAGGCAAAACCGTTGTAAGTGCGAAATTGTCAAATTTATCAAGCGTATTTACAGATAGTTCGAAAAACAACCAAATCCTTTATTTATCTTTTCGAATCGTTTTGGAAAACAGTATATAACTATATATAAAATATAAAGGGTGATATGTCTATATATACAAGGTGTTATATGGGATGAGTATTTTCTTGATCAGAGTATCAAACCAAAACGGCATCGCAACTTAGAACCCGAAGTAAATGCGAAAGTGTGGAAGAGGTGTAGAGGAGGGGTGAAATGGCCATACGTGGAGTGAAACCAAAAATGTGGAAGGGGGGATTTCCAAAACAGGCGGGGGAGGGGGGCAGCACGGCAAAGGCAAAAGATAGGCGGGCGGGCGTGGAGGGGGGAGGAGACTAGAATGGGGCCGAGTACGGATCGATCGCTAACGACGAGGAAGCTTCCTAACTCTCCCACCAGGGGGGGCGCTTTCCCCTCTCCCTCCTCGCCACCCATTTCACCAAGGCCTCTTACTCGGCGCGCGCGCGGGGGGAAGGGAACGCGCTCGCTTGGGGAGGGGGGTTGATACGGGGAGGCTTCAACCAACCGGGTTGAACGGGGGGAAGGCAGCGAAAGGGGGATGAAAATGGCTATGGAAAAAGACAACTCGTCGGGCGACCTACATAGAGGAGCCGAACCTTCGCTCTAATATACAAAATTTCTACCAGTTTATAGTGATCAGTATGGGGGCTTCTTGTTTTTGATTTATTTTTATTTTAGTACGCTACAAATATATTACCTACGTAGCATTATTTTGGGGAAGGAGTTACGCGCTTTATTCTTCCTCATTCTCATTTGTTTGAACGCGTCTTTCGTTTCTGTCTTATTGTATTTAATAATTAGTCTGTGAATATATTAGTGAAAAGTTTTCGGCCGTTGAGAATGGCTAAACCGTTATTGAGTTTTTTTGGTGTTCGTTGAAGTGTCTTTATCCGCTGTTTTGCGGGATTTGACACTTGTCTCCTTTATTTTCGAACACGTGTATACTTTCACATTCAAAGCGCGGTTCCTTTTTGCGTGGTTCTCGAAAGGTCAATCGATTTTTTTAGCTGTTTTTTTTTCTTTATTTTGATTGATCGATTTGATTTAAGGGCTGTCTGTTGGTTCTGATACAATTTGTTGGCTTCTCGAAAGACGTGATCTATATTTATAGGATGGTCTAGCGCCAAAACACAAAAGCTAAATTGACTTAAGGATTGATAGTTTATGGCTTTATTTATACGACTGTTTTCTCCTCGACATGTTCGGTAATAAGCGAGTCTCGATATTCGACACTGCCATCTATCGGAGTTAAAGAGAATAATTTTGTTATTAATTATGCAATTGATAAAGGTTAAATACGAAAAGCCTATTAGACAGGTGTGGTTCCCCCATGGTTATAGAATTAACTTGGTTTTTAGTTTAATCTACTACACTTTGATCTTATTAAATTCCAAAAAAAAATTAGGAAGTCATCTTTTTTGTTAACGTGAAAATGTACTACACTTTGACCTTAGACAACAACGTAGAAGCTTATTAATAAATTAAAAATATATATTTTTAGGAAGTCATTTTTTTTTGTTAACGCGAAAATGTACTACACTTTGATCTTCGACAACAACGTAGAAGCTTATTAATAAATTAAAAAAATATATTTTTAGAAGGTCTTTTTTTGAGACAAAACGATACTACTACGTTATGTTTTTCACTTTTGAAAAAAAAATGGTGGTATCTTATATTGCCTAAAACAAAATAAGGTTTTATTTATCTTTTTCAAAAAGAAGGTTATATAGAAAGAATAAGAAAGAATATACCAAAAACTATAAGCAGATAAAATTTCAACTTTATTTTGTAGCAAATTCAAGGTTTAGTCATGGAGGAAGGATAAGGAGAGACGACTCTGCCTTTGAGCTATGTAAAGAAGGAGATGCTAACGCCACCTGGCCGTCATACGTTACAAAAGTGATGTATCGCATAGCAAAGCGCGGGAAATTTAAACTTATTTAATATAAGAATGCAGAGATGGTATTAAAAATTAGTTAATTTTATTGAATATATATTAAAATGATTTAAACATGCTTAAGTTTCATAATTTTTTTTGGCTCCCGAGCCAAAAAAAATATTAAACATTTAGGCGTTTTAGGGCCAAACTTTAACGCTCTCTAACGCTTTTCCTATTCGTCGCAGAGGATCGCGACAAAGACAGTCAAACATCTTTACTCAACCCCTATAACACTTCAAATTTATTGCACTGACTTCTGAAACACCCTGTATATGCTGTAGGATATTCTTCGGATAAGTTGTTTGACTATACTTAACTACTTAATGAAATATATGTATTTCGGGTACATAGCATTAATCAAATAATTTTATTACCTAGGCGTTAATGTGAGGTACTGGTTCTTCTGGAAATGGGCGCTACAAACTTTGAATTTTTTCTTAAACACATGTTCTTCTCTACCTAACAAATCATTTCTTCCAGATTTTTCCAACTAATCTTGACATCTACAACCAAGGCTTAAGTTAAGAAATGAAAATAAATATGGTTCTAACATATTTTTACTCACCTTTTTTCATCTTTCGGGAAGTTGAAAAAAGGAAGTTGAGAATTAGGACAATTTAAAAAGCAACAACGGCGATTTGATTTTTGACCATCGGCCATTACGAGAAAAGTTTCAAAAGTAGCCGGGCCCGCGCGCCGCGATATTTATTTTACTAACGTATGACAGCCAGAGGCGCTACAGTCAGCAGGCAACCAGGCACTTTACATATAAACGGCTGAGTCGTCTCTCCTTATCCTTCCTCCATGGTTTAGTTATCGCGTCAGGACAAAACATTCTACTATTAGGGCCGTAAGTAACATAGCAATAAGTATATCAATTAGTAAACATAGTGCTCGGATTTCGATTAATTTTTATCCATGAATAAAATAAGCTCGGCGATATTTAAATAATATTTATTTAAATAACCAATAGTTGAATAAAAATTGTAAAATGTTTAAATAATCGATAGTGAATAAGCCTATTATTTAAATAAAACAAACAATTATTTAAATAAATTCCACTTTTATTCAAATAAATGCTTGGTTGCGTAAAAAACGATATTCTTTTTACCAACGTTTTTTAAATAAATCGAGCTCTAAGGAAACATAATCCCTGAACTGATTTTCAGAGCTATTGCACGACGAAGTTATCAGCACAGAGCCACCTGGTGTCCAAATATGCTATTGTTTTAACGTTAATTTTCTGACCGAATCTTTTTTCGACACTGACACTCTCACCCAGCTTCAACCGTAATGAGGGGTATATTATCGTCCTTGTAGGTAGTATGTTTCACCTTGGGCTTATTTAGACACTAGGGGGCTCTTTTCTGAGAACTAAACCTTGATTGCGCCATAGCTCTGGATATAATAATAATAATAATAATAACAATCAGCTAGGCTAATACCCAAGGCACCACCTTAGTCCTAAGTCATCGAGTGACTTTTGAAGCCATTAATTCAGGTGGCCGGGTTACAATGCGTAGGAGGGGGGTGGCAAGCCCTTCACGCCACGCGAGCCAACAGCTCCCTACACTAACCATTACCGTTAACCTCAACAAGTGTATATGGAAGGGGAAACTGAAAAGTTCCCATTAAACCAGTGCAAACTCAACGCGAAAGGAGTTGCTCCGAGTTTTCGCAAGCTGGGATCGAACCCGGTTCCTGTTGCTGCGAGGCGAAAGTGCTAACCACTCCGCCACCTTACCTTGATAGCTCTGGATATTATTTGTTAATTGTCATATTTATTGGTATTATGTTATTTATTGTAAAACTAAACTGCGTTGACTTCATGTAGTCAGTCACACTTAATCATCATTATATCATAACACAGTGATAAAGACATCACTCGTTAATTTACACCTGACATAATGATAATAAATGTAAATTGAATAATCACATAAAACAATTTCTAACTTCCATATCTTCCATCTTTTGAAAAGCGAAATCGCAATTAAAGAATAATTTGCAGGCATTCTCTCTCTTTTCTGGTCCTTTTTTTTTAGGGTAAAATCTTTTCCCCGCGGGCCCGTGAAGCGGTCACACTCTGATTCCATTGCCATACACGTACCCTTTTTCTTTCGCGTATTTATACATTATGTAGCCCGCTTTTGCGAAATTGAGGAAGAAGTTCTCGCAATTTTCCCTCATTGACGTAAAATTGTGTTGTTCGTTTTAAGTGAGGTTAAGAACCCCGAATTTACGAACGGGAACGTCTAAGCTACCTCAGTCGTAGGGTTATTCAGTTTCTGAACAGGACTGGTCTATTTAACTATTAATTTTATTTGCCTAATACAATTTATTATGAAACTGTGGTGGTGCGAGTAATTTTAGGTTAAAGGCCGATTACATAAATCTTCGGTTTACTCTGTCTTTCACTGGAAGTCGGCTGACTGCATGGCACACGTGTATTGCAGTCAGCTGACTTCCAGTGAAAGACAGAGTAAACCGAATATTTATGTAGTCGGCCTTTAAGTAGACCCCTTATTAATAATAATTAAATAATGAATAATTAATTAATAGAACCTCTTCTTATTTCCTAAAGCTAGAAAAATATGGATGATCATAACTAAATTTTCAATTATTTTATTATTTTCTGCAGATTTTTAAGTATTTAAAAGTTAACCTACAAAGGTTTTCGCTTATTTAACATTTTTTTTGGTTACCAAAAGAATATAATGAGATAATTATCGATCTATGAAGTAAAATTGAAACATGTACCTTTGCAGGCTCAACGCAGTTTTCAATGAAAGCGATTGCTAATGTTAGGGCCACAAAGTACTTAACGTTTAACATTGACTTTTCGACTACGCCAGATGTAACGATTGGAAAGGCCCCGCCCCCCAAAATTACGTGAACTATTACACCTGAAAAATATGGTTTATAAAATAAATTTCCCTACGAGCAGGGTCGGATTAACATTATTGGGGGCCCTGTGCAAAGTAGAATTTGGGGCCCTTAAAAATATTCAGACCTTACTTTTTGACTCTATTAACGCCACAAATATAAAATTCCAATAGAATGAAAAAAAATATTTAGTTCGAAGACGGGGGCCCATTAACCGAAGTACGTGAATGTTAAGAGGAAGGTCGAGAAGGGGGTAGAAATTGAGTGCAGTCAAAGGTAGGCCCAAGGGGGGGGGGTCTGGACCCGGAAACCCCCCCTCTTGTCTACGCCACTGTGGTGTAGCCAGGATTTTGTTTCCGGGAGTACACAGTGTAAGAAAAAAGAAGTTTTAAAACTTCCTCCAGCAGCGAATGTACATGTTTCATTTTTACGTCCTAAATGGAGATACTTTCTTTAATAAGTTATGTAATATAAACTTCTGATATAACCTTTCTTACTTATAGCAAACACCTTGAAATTAAAAGTTTTTAAAATCCTAAATAATAAAACTTAAGAATTTGCGCGAGTGACGTAATTAATGCTAGAAGTATATGATATATATATCAAGAGTGGTATTATGTACTTCTGATAATACGAAACAGAGTGTAAGGCCGTAGCCTTGTCCAACGTTCTAAAAATGGAGGCTGTATGATTTTTTGGTCGGTGGGTGTTAGAAGGTAAACTAGTGTTACGAGGCAACCACTGGAACCGAAATGCACCCCTCCTCTGTTTCGCCGCTAAGGACAGTTAAATCATGGCAAGGACGACAATAAATAATTTACTACCTTTACTTTCTATACCGACCTATTCGAAAGTTGGGAAAGACATTTTTTGTAAACAAACTTTATTTTTTTTGATGCTCGAAAACATTATCTGGAGCATTTACTTTTTTTAAATTTATATCGTAGTAGTCACACTCATTTTCTTTGCGCTGGTCACAATTGACAGAAAAAGGTGACCACTTTGATCACTCAAATATATTACTACTAGTTGACCACTAGTGGAAATTGATTATTACCATCAACACTCGTAGAAATAGATTGTTACATTGACCAATATTATAAATAGATTGTAACATTGACCACTCGTATAAATAGATTGCTACATTGACCACTATTATAATTAGATTGCTACATTGACCGCTATTATAGTTAGATTGTTACATTGACCACTCGTGTAAATAGATTGCTACATTGACCGCTATTATAGTTAGATTGTTACATTGACCACTCGTGTAAATAGATTGCTACATTGACCACTATTATAATTAGATTGCTACATTGACCACTCGTGTAAATAGATTGCTACATTGACCACTCGTGTAAATAGATTGCTACATTGACCACTCGTGTAAATAGATTGCTACATTGACCACTCGTGTAAATAGATTGCTACATTGACCACTCGTGTAAATAGATTGCTACATTTACCACTCGTGTAAATAGATTGCTACATTGACCACTCGTGTAAATAGATTGCTACATTGAGCAGAAGTGGAAATAGATGACAAATTTTAACCAATTGTAGAACAGATGATTTGTATGAACAATCTTCAAAATAGATGACCACTTTGACCAGTTCGTACACACTTGAGCAATTTCCGAAGTACATGACCAGTTTGAGCAATGATGTTTTTGACTTTTATTTTAACATTTTATTAATAACCTTTCCTTTATGAATAATATTACCTAGACTACTTATAAATTAAAGCTAACTATAATTAATATGTTACTTAAAAGCTTAAACCTGGAGGCTTAGGCTATAAATAATAAAACTACTTTACTAGTAGATAAGAGTATAAATATTTTACAACGTACTACAGGAATTTGAATCAATTCTTTATTGCGTTGTAAAACATTTTCAACTTTATCTAGAGGCAAATTTCTAGGCGATTTTTCGACCGAACAAAAAAGTAAATTAAAATTGGCTTTCGATCAAAAATTCGGTAAAACTGCTTCGAGGTCTTTTCTCTTAAGCCGGGCGAGGGGGGAAGGAAACTACTTTGGGGGGATTTCAACCCCGACTTAGATACGACGACACAGGGGGGGGGGGCCTGTTGGACAGGGGGATAAAATGGAGGATCATTCAGAATAGTCGATATTACATAAGAAATGGATATTTGTAGTGCTTTATTTTTCCGCTCTACTCGACTTTATTTCAGCAAGGCGACTATTGGCCGATCAACAGTTATCAGTTCACGTCATATTAGAGGGATTAAGCATACGGCCCTTCTTAAACGGGGAACGTCTAGGCTTCTACCGCGCTTTTCCAGGCGTTTCAACAAGTTCATTTTGCAGCCCTATTAAAGCATGTCGAAGTACAACAATAGGCGTTTAAATAAACCCTTCTCTGACGGTCTTGCCCCCGGTTGAAAAATGCTGCCAGATCTATGCATAGAAAATTATCAGCTTTGGCAGTATAAAGGGAACTCATAAACAAACCAATTATATGTCCAGTCGCAGAAGCACAAACTCTATAAACGGCTATGAATGGTCTTTTATTTAAAGGACTATTTATTTCGCATTTCAGCCACTAGGTTTAAGGGAAGCTTTAGATGATTGTCGCTAGTTACGTTTAAAGCAAGCCGTAGCGCGTTTTAGCAGACGATTTTTCGATTTAGTTTAAGACTACTGAACTTTCGGAGTATGGATTAAATAATACTTAATTCCTTAAAATTATTTATCAGTGGTGAAAACAGGTGAAAAATATGCGTAGGTAAACCATTTTTGGAAATATATGTTTCAATTGGTCCCCTCGAAATCAATCTTAACCTCCGGACCAATTTCAGGACCAGTGACTTTTAATCGTCTCCAATTATCCAATTGATTTGTGGGACCAGTTACAAAACGGGCTTAATGAACATTCATTTCATAAATAATTAATTAATACACTTTAGGAAATAGCGAGCAACTTTAAAATACAGTTTGGCTGTTATTGTATGGAAGAAGTTGGTAGTATGGGTTAAAAGGTATACTCTTTTCGTCCCAAAGCGAGCGAATAGTTTTGGCCTAATGTTTCTAATAATTGGTCCATTAATTAATTAACAACTTCTTTGAAAAGTGAACAACTATGATTATCACAATAACGGCCAAAATTATATTGCTTAGAATCAAAGTACAACCCTTAATTACCCTAAAACCAAAAACCAATTAGCTTGTAATCAAAATGTATAATTTCTTAAGCCTTTGCCGTTCATTTTAAATGCTCTCCGTTAAAATTGCCGTAGTATTTCACGTCGGCTAGAAATTAGCCACCCTTTGAGTAAACGTTTCTCGTGACGTCGCATCCTTTTGACGTCATCTTATTAGCCGTAACACCCCCACACATTGGCAGTTCCACTTCCTAGATGCTTTTGTCTTATACGGCCAACTCGATATTTTTAGGGCCATTTTCCTAAACGATATAAAATCACCATTGACATTTAAGCCAAACAAGTTTAAAATATAAATAGGGTTGAATAATAAAAATGCGGAACACAAGGGCAAAACTGGCTTTGGACGCTACTGGGATAGAGAGAGAGTGAATAGAGGGGGGAAAGATTACCCGCAATCCCCCCCCCCAATCAATATTTCGTTCCCCGCTGCCGACCTCCTCTCCGCAAACACTCCATATATAGTACGCTTTCTATTATATGCTCCCTCTTACTCGAACATTTTATTATTTTTGCTCTTCTCTTGAAAATTTAAATTCCAACTTGGTTTTTAATGATCCTTCCGTTCAATTAACTTAATTAAAACCGCTTCTCGTTTAGTGGAAAGGCGGGAGAGCTTCGTGTTATCGCTCGACTTTATAATTTACAATTTGCGATATGATATTCCGTTATCGTGACGTGCGGTACAACGATCAAGTTGCTATATATTTATACTTCTACATACGACTTATTTATGAAATTGTCGTTGGTTCCAGTGTGAACGCGACTTTTTGCTGTTCAACATACAGTTAACAGTTAACAAACAAAAATTGGCAAACCTGTCGGTTCACACTGAATGTAGTTGGCAAGCTGGGTAATTGAAAATATAGCTAAAATTTTAGTGTGAACGCACCAATTGGAATTACAAAGAAAACTGAAAAACAAGCCCGTTCGCATTGAAATTAGTTGGCTAGCTAGCTAAGAAATATAGGTAAAAGTTTAGTATGAACGCAACGTACCTGTGCCGAGTGTAGAACAGTTATTACACCGCAAACTGAAAAACAATCACGTTCACACTGAATAAAATTGGCTAGGTAAGTAGGGGCTAAGGTAGCTAAGCTTAGTGATAATTATTAACGAAAGTTAACAGAATAAATATTTCACAGTTAACCCTCCTTTTACGTAACGAAAATAAATTTAATATCCAATTCGTTGAAACCAATCAGATAAATAGAAATACACGTGAAAAACATCATGAAAAATTGAATTCGCGACTTTTGAATAATTCATTAATTAATTTCAGTCGATAACACGAAATAAAAATATCGATAAAAATAGAGCGACTGAACACCTAACGCCATCTAAGATTCGAAACAAAAGTCTCCGATTACCAATTTCCTCCACAAAAAAAATCGATTTATCAAACAATTACATCAATTTAAAATTTACCCTATTATTAAATTATTCTTATTATATATTATTATACAGTTTAAACATATAATTCAAATTATCAAACTACTGAAAAAACATAAATGTAGAAATTAAACCATCTTTAGTGTAAAATAACATTCTCGCGTTTATAAAGTTAAGTTCAACAAATTAAGAAAGGGTAATTAACGCAACAAGTTAGTCTCGAACTCTCGATGTAATCGTTAAGCCTCGGCCAATCGATCCATGCGCCCGAGCCTCGGTTTGCGATACTATATTTAATAGGTTATTAAGGTTAAATAGTAAAGTTAGCCATAGAATTATCTTAACGAATCAAAGCGTTTAAGTAGCTACCGCTTAACCAAATATTAGACATCGTTTCATGCCTTAACAAGCAGAGCGAAATATATTATCCAGCTCAGATTGGGCAGTAGCCTCTGCACTAGTGCCCCACCCCCCGTCCCCCCGTATAACAAGTGATGAGGTGATGCCTCCAGTCATGCTGAATCATACCACCCTCTGCCCCCTCTCAATTGCCCTCTCATAAGTTGGCAGATGTTGGGAGCCCCCTAGCGGTGGGGTTGGAGAGCTGTGAGCAAAAACTATCACTTTCACTGGGTTAACTGTTATAGATTTCATTTTTGTTAGTAATTTTGGGTTAAGGTGGCGGTCATGGTTCAAAGTCAGGGCAATATGGGGGGGATACGGGTATCACTAGAGTTAATTCATGATTATATATTATAGATTTAATTTAGTTTTCGAAAAAATTTTGGTTAAGAACTTAAGATGGCTGTCATGGTTCAAAGGCAGAGGTAATTCGTGATTATATATTATCAGAAGTTAATAATAAACTATCTCTGGGGGAGAAAAGTATTTTACTTCCTATCACGCCTATGCTAGAAACGTGTAATATGTCGTGTTTTTTTACAACACTGAGTAATGAATTAACCTCACGATAATGGACTGACCATGTCGGCTTTAATGTCTTTTGTTGCCCTTGAAATATTATCGTATGTTCGACTGTATTAATATCTTAATCGCGGAATTTATCTACGCGTTTAGTGACGTGAAATTTACGTCATTTAACTCATTAAAATTCTAGCATAAGTAACATAATAAACGTAAGTATGAAACTTACTATTCTCACAAGTTTTTTAATGATAGTCTATTTCGCCAATGACCATATAAATAATTACGTGGCTAATGACTGACAAAGCAATTTACGATTGAATTTACGATTACAAAAGTTAATAATTATCAAACTAATTTGGCAGTAATTTCTTCAGCAAAGAGAGAAAGAAGGGGCAAGTTTCCGGTTACGCGACTTCCGGTTACGCAATCACTCAACGACAGCATATCATTAACCGAAATCATTATATTTATATACCGTATTTTTATATTATTTTATTTGTAATTCAATTAAACGTTTTGAAGTTTTATTCCCATAACAGGTACGTAACAATGGAAAGAAAGCTCAGCCTCGCTATTCCAACAATGAATATTTATGTCGCCAGATTTTCTTGACAATCTTATTTACGCGTCCTCCCCCCATTTTGCTCCCACCCTCAAACTTCCTAAAGCGTTCTAAGAAAACTTAACCTCCGTAATATTCGCACTTGTGGTATTCCGTGTTAACAATTATATCTCTTTATATTCTTCCAACGAACCCCGCCGGAAAAAAACGGAAAAAAAAAATGGTAGCATCATCGAGTAAATGATACACAACAAGGAGTCACAGACATAGAAAATACAGTATTAATGAAATCGGAATGGAGGGGACTAGCGTACAATCGAAACTATTTTACGTCTAAATCGGCTCCTAACGAAGGGGGATACTCTCTGTTATCTAGTTGTAAATAACGGCTAGCCAGCGGGGTTGGTGGAAAAAAGAAAGAAAAAAAAAAACAGATTTGCTTTTCAAGAAAGGAAGCGTGGGGTAGAAAGGAAACGCTTTCGCGGGACTCGTTTCACACCCGCGATATCGTGGCCGCCATGTTGGGCTTAACAGAGTGTACGGAACCGCTTCGGAAACGAGACTATCGGGTCGCGAACGCCGGCTGCGGGGGCTTAGGCTTCCGGTCGAGAGTCCGGGCGAATCGACCCGAGGCTCCGCGCGCGGATCGCGGCACGCGCCGAACTGCACGTGCCCCGATCACGAGCGCGTCCCCATCTGGAATATAAGTCGAACGACGAGTTAACTTGCCAGCGTCGCCGTAGCCGCATCGATCGCTAGTTAAAGCCTACGGTGACATAATCGTCTTCCCTCTTCGTAAACGCTTTCAATATAAGAGGACGTCGGATTTCTTTTTTACAGACACGCGATAGAAGTCCGGCCTTTTTTAAATAAAATCTGTCAAAGGGGGGGGGGGGGTTTCTTACGCCCGAAGGGAGGGGGGGCGCTCTTTTATAGATATTCTTTTCCCCCGTTCAATTTTCACCGCGTCTTTAAATATATCAAGTGCGTTTGATAATATTTTTCCTCTTTAAACGTAGGTTCTTGTTAAGCCTTGGTTTAATCAGGGGGAGTTGCTTATTTATTCCCCCCCGACTGTCTCAACGCAACCTTCAAATCGGGAAAAGTCCCCAAATTACATCTACACAGTGTAAAAGTATATCAAATTTCTATATAGCTTATTGAGAGACACATTGCGACCTTGGTTGCCGTTTTTTTTTCAGTTTTTATTACTTTTGACTGGTTTTGTTTTTGCTAATGGGGTTTTGTTGGCGCCTTTGGTCCCCGGGCCACCGCACCCCGTCCGTTTCAATTATTGCGTCCGTCTAAAGTCATAGTTCTTTCGCTGTAGTTTGGAAATATTTTAATTTCAGTGATTGACTATTTAGAAGTTCTAAGCAAACTAACTAACTAGTTAAGCCAGAAGTAGATAATATATGGCTTTACTAGAGTAAATATCCAGCAAGGTCATTCAAACAATGATTTAAGCATATCGGCTGTTCAAAGACAAAATCTATTAAACAGTAATTGGAACATTTTGAGTTAGTAGTAAATTGAAGTGTTAATTGTACACCTTAGTTTTAATGTATCCCAAGTTACCATGTTTTTCAACACAGGTAACATTTTATAGAAAGGATTTATTCCAGTAGTCTGTAAATAGTGAAAAATATGGTAAATAGTGATAAATATGGTAAATAGTGAAAAATATGGTAAATAGTGAAAAATATGGTAAATAGTGATATATATATGGTAAATAGTAATAAATATGGTCAATAGTGATAAATATGGTAAATAGTAATAAATATGGTCAATAATGATAAATAGTGATAAATATGGTTTATAATGGTAAATAACAGTCAATAACAGTAAATAGTGACAAATAATGGTAATTATTTTTAAATAAAGGTAAATGGTGATTTATATTAATATCAAGAACATAATTTAAAACAAGACGTACGACGGTCAGAATACACACAATCCTTCTAATGTGTTAAGTTTGTTTGAGCTATTCACAGCAACCTGCAACGCCGGTATCACAACCAAAATATATCCACGGTCACACATATATACATATTTACACTTATTTTTTACTTCTAGTCATACTTTGAAAGCATCGAAGATTCCTTCGATCAGTGTCACGCTTATTTTTTACTTCTGATCACACTTATTTGTTACTACTAGTCAGCCGTTGAGTGTCAAACTTATTTCTTCTGGTTATACGCTTTGGGCCCATTCGACCGAAATCCCATTCGTTCGAAACGATTTAACATTGAGTCCCAATCGATCGAAAATACCCCAATTGTGCGGTTTACAGCCCAATTTTGCACGTTTATATTATTTCTTATAGTACATGAAATTGTTCGAATTATTGTATTCTTGATATAAATAAAGTTCAAAGCATAAATATATTTAAAAAAGCGTACCACCCTAGGGAAGTGAGAGACTAACTTAACCTAACCTAACCTAACCTAACCTACCTCCAAGTGACATCGTGGAACCCCATGGCAGAAGTAAAAAACAAAATTAAAAGTCCCAATGAACCGAATCGGCCTTTTGGGCTTTATTTCGGAAACATATTGAATTCGGTCGAATGAGATTTCGATCGAATGGGAATATACCGGTTATACGACAAAGACTAGTTCGATCAGTTTCATACTTATTTGTTACTTCTGATCACACTTATTTGTTACTTCTGAACACACTTATTTGTTATTTCTGATCACACTTATTTGTTACTTCTGATTTCGTTTATTTGTTACTTCTGATCACACGTATTTGTTACGTTGAGTGTCACACTTATTACTTCTGGTCATACACCGAAGACTAGGTCGATCAGTGTCATACTTAATTGTTACTTCTGGTCATACTTTGAAAGCGCGGCGCACTCTGAACGGCCTTGAAAAACGCCAGAGGGAAACGGGCGCGTAGACCTCTATAAACACGCGGATTTACAATGTTGGAAATTGCGGGGGACGTATTTGCAATTCTAGGTTATATGTAAACCACAGCTATTCAAAAATATAACTTTCATGAAAATCGGACTTAAATTAAGGAACTGTATGTAGATTTTTAGGCGAAAATATAAAACCAAATATTGGGGTCCCGTAAATAACCCTGAAAATTATACTTAAATTTAATATTTACTGATATAACCGAAGTTGTAGGTCCGCTGAATCCTAACCTATCCAATAATATTTTTTTTTAACATTATCGGACTTAATTTTAAAGAAAATATCAACCGTACAAAGCCAAACTACCGGAAACGGTAAATTGGGCAAATGCCCAACTTCTTGGGCTTCGATTTCAAAAATTTATGAAAGGCTATCAATGGCGATGCATGTACACTCGATCGAGATATCATTGACTCTTCGAGCCCTAACCGTTGAAGAGATTTGCGCGACACGGCGCCATCGGCGGCATCGGCAACGGCTACACTGTACGTGAAACTAATACACACAAATCCTTAGGATTGTGTGTAAAAAAGGAATATATCAACTTCAGTAGATCTTAAACTTTATTTTAATTACTCTACAAGTCTGTTCAAAATCTCAAAAGGTTTTATCTCTACAAATGTAGGTTTAAGTTTTAAATATTGTAAATAATTCATGGAAATATACCATTATTTAGCACCTGTTAAATCCCACTTCGGAACCCTGATCTATTGAGTGGTGACGTGCAGGCCCGTAACCTGTACTTGGCCGGTACCTGACTAAAAACTCTTAAGCCACGTTCACACTAGAGCCTAAAACCCAGTTTAGGTTGGTTTGTATGCCAGTTTTGACCGCCTACGATACTTCTTAGTTCACACGTGCGAAATCGCTTCACCCCGGTTCGCTTATAGCCAAGGCTTAACGCCATTTCAAATTATGACTAGAATTTTGAAAATACTAAAATGTATCCCAAAACAATTAGTTAATCATGTTTATTATAAGTAATATTATTTGACATTATTTAGAATTTTATCCCCATTATTTTTGAAAATACGAGCAATTTTACAGCCCCGCCTTGTCGTTTTGAAAGCGATTCTAAGCGAACTTACTTGGACGAGTTGCTTCCCGAACCAACACGAAGCGATTTCTCACGTTGGTTTTAAAAACCAGTTATCTAAACGAAGCGAATTTAGGGGTAAGTGTGAACGTAGCTTTAGCGTAGCCACACGATCTTTTGAGCACCTTAGCATCTATCTCAGACTGTAGCTTCTCCGAAACTGTAAATAAGAAGCGATGATAGGCTACGAAAGGAAAGGGTCTTTGAAGAGGATGGGGATGAAAGATCGGATCTGATGATCCGGAGGCGTCGTTCTGGATGCCATTAGAGATAATATTCAATCCAAAATGTCTCCTATGCATCAACAGTCGTTTAGATCGACATTAAATTTGGGTACTTAGATGAATACTTTTTCGATTGATTTGGGGGCTTAGCGGGCAACAGAATAGACACAGACATAGTAACAGCTGGCTCGTAACTTTCGATCAGGGGCGTAGCAACGTTTGACGAGTAAGAAGGGGCAAGACAACTAATACCCCGGGGTCCAGAGTCCCCCAGAACACTGGAACCCCATTTTAAGTTAAAAAAATGTCATATTTTTTCTTGATTATTTTCTTAAGGGGATTTCAGGGATTTTCTTATGGGTATTTCAGTGATTTACTTATGGGTATTTCAGTGACTTACTTATGGGAATTTCAGTGATTTACTTATGGGGATTTCAGTGACTTACTTATGGGAATTTCAGTGATTTACTTATGGGTATTTCAGTGACTTACTTATGGGAATTTCAGTGATTTACTTATGGGTATTTCAGTGACTTACTTATGGGAATTTCAGTGATTTACTTATGGGTATTTCAGTGACTTACTTATGGGAATTTCAGTGATTTACTTATGGGTATTTCAGTGACTTACTTATGGCAATTTCAGTGACTTACTTATGGGAATTTCAGTGATTTAATTATGGGTATTTCAGTGACTTACTTATGGGAATTTCAGTGATTTACTTATGGGTATTTCAGTGACTTACTTATGGGAATTTCAGTGATTTACTTATGGGGATTTCAGTGACTTACTTATGGGAATTTCAGTGATTTACTTATGGGTATTTCAGTGACTTACTTATGGGAATTTCAGTGATTTACTTATGGGTATTTCAGTGACTTACTTATGGGAATTTCAGTGATTTACTTATGGGTATTTCAGTGACTTACTTATGGGAATTTCAGTGATTTACTTATGGGTATTTCAGTGACTTACTTATGGGAATTTCAGTGATTTACTTATGGGTATTTCAGTGACTTACTTATGGGAATTTCAGTGACTTACTTATGGGAATTTCAGTGATTTAATTATGGGTATTTCAGTGACTTACTTATGGGAATTTCAGTGATTTACTTATGGGTATTTCAGTGACTTACTTATGGGAATTTCAGTGATTTACTTATGGGGATTTCAGTGACTTACTTATGGGAATTTCAGTGATTTACTTATGGGTATTTCAGTGACTTACTTATGGGAATTTCAGTGATTTACTTATGGGTATTTCAGTGACTTACTTATGGGAATTTCAGTGATTTACTTATGGGTATTTCAGTGACTTACTTATGGGTATTTCAGTGATTTACTTATGGGTATTTCAGTGACTTACTTATGGGAATTTCAGTGATTTACTTATGGGGATTTCAGTGACTTACTTATGGGAATTTCAGTGATTTACTTATGGGTATTTCAGTGACTTACTTATGGGAATTTCAGTGATTTACTTATGGGTATTTCAGTGACTTACTTATGGGAATTTCAGTGATTTACTTATGGGTATTTCAGTGACTTACTTATGGGAATTTCAGTGATTTACTTATGGGTATTTCAGTGACTTACTTATGGGAATTTCAGTGATTTACTTATGGGGATTTCAGTGACTTACTTATGGGAATTTCAGTGATTTACTTATGGGTATTTCAGTGACTTACTTATGGGAATTTCAGTGATTTACTTATGGGTATTTCAGTGACTTACTTATGGGAATTTCAGTGATTTACTTATGGGTATTTCAGTGACTTACTTATGGGAATTTCAGTGATTTACTTATGGGTATTTCAGTGACTTACTTATGGGAATTTCAGTGATTTACTTATGGGAATTTCAGTGATTTACTTATGGGAATTTCAGTGATTTACTTATGGGGATTTCAGTGACTTACTTATGGGAATTTCAGTGATTTACTTATGGGTATTTCAGTGACTTACTTATGGGAATTTCAGTGATTTACTTATGGGTATTTCAGTGACTTACTTATGGGAATTTCAGTGATTTACTTATGGGTATTTCAGTGACTTACTTATGGGTATTTCAGTGATTTACTTATGGGTATTTCAGTGACTTACTTATGGGAATTTCAGTGATTTACTTATGGGGATTTCAGTGACTTACTTATGGGAATTTCAGTGATTTACTTATGGGTATTTCAGTGACTTACTTATGGGAATTTCAGTGATTTACTTATGGGTATTTCAGTGACTTACTTATGGGAATTTCAGTGATTTACTTATGGGTATTTCAGTGACTTACTTATGGGAATTTCAGTGATTTACTTATGGGAATTTCAGTGATTTACTTATGGGGATTTCAGTGACTTACTTATGGGAATTTCAGTGATTTACTTATGGGTATTTCAGTGACTTACTTATGGGAATTTCAGTGATTTACTTATGGGTATTTCAGTGACTTACTTATGGGAATTTCAGTGATTTACTTATGGGTATTTCAGTGACTTACTTATGGGAATTTCAGTGATTTACTTATGGGTATTTCAGTGACTTACTTATGGGAATTTCAGTGACTTACTTATGGGAATTTCAGTGATTTACTTATGGGTATTTCAGTGACTTACTTATGGGAATTTCAGTGATTTACTTATGGGTATTTCAGTGACTTACTTATGGGTATTTCAGTGATTTACTTATGGGTATTTCAGTGACTTACTTATGGGAATTTCAGTGATTTACTTATGGGGATTTCAGTGACTTACTTATGGGAATTTCAGTGATTTACTTATGGGTATTTCAGTGACTTACTTATGGGAATTTCAGTGATTTACTTATGGGTATTTCAGTGACTTACTTATGGGAATTTCAGTGATTTACTTATGGGTGTTTCAGTGACTTACTTATGGGAATTTCAGTGATTTACTTATGGGTATTTCAGTGACTTACTTATGGGAATTTCAGTGACTTACTTATGGGAATTTCAGTGATTTAATTATGGGTATTTCAGTGACTTACTTATGGGAATTTCAGTGATTTACTTATGGGTATTTCAGTGACTTACTTATGGGAATTTCAGTGATTTACTTATGGGTATTTCAGTGACTTACTTATGGGAATTTCAGTGATTTACTTATGGGAATTTCAGTGATTTACTTATGGGGATTTCAGTGACTTACTTATGGGAATTTCAGTGATTTACTTATGGGTATTTCAGTGACTTACTTATGGGAATTTCAGTGACTTACTTATGGGAATTTCAGTGATTTACTTATGGGTATTTCAGTGACTTACTTATGGGAATTTCAGTGATTTACTTATGGGTATTTCAGTGACTTACTTATGGGAATTTCAGTGATTTACTTATGGGGATTTCAGTGACTTACTTATGGGAATTTCAGTGATTTACTTATGGGTATTTCAGTGACTTACTTATGGGAATTTCAGTGATTTACTTATGGGTATTTCAGTGACTTACTTATGGGAATTTCAGTGATTTACTTATGGGTATTTCAGTGACTTACTTATGGGAATTTCAGTGACTTACTTATGGAAATTTCAGTGATTTACTTATGGGTATTTCAGTGACTTACTTATGGGAATTTCAGTGATTTACTTATGGGTATTTCAGTGACTTACTTATGGGAATTTCAGTGATTTACTTATGGGGATTTCAGTGACTTACTTATGGGAATTTCAGTGATTTACTTATGGGTATTTCAGTGATTTACTTATGGGTATTTCAGTGACTTACTTATGGGAATTTCAGTGATTTACTTATGGGTATTTCAGTGACTTACTTATGGGAATTTCAGTGATTTACTTATGGGTATTTCAGTGACTTACTTATGGGAATTTCAGTGATTTACTTATGGGTATTTCAGTGACTTACTTATGGGAATTTCAGTGATTTACTTATGGGTATTTCAGTGACTTACTTATGGGAATTTCAGTGATTTACTTATGGGTATTTCAGTGACTTACTTATGGGAATTTCAGTGATTTACTTATGGGTATTTCAGTGACTTACTTATGGGAATTTCAGTGATTTACTTATGGGTATTTCAGTGACTTACTTATGGGAATTTCAGTGATTTACTTATGGGTATTTCAGTGACTTACTTATGGGAATTTCAGTGATTTACTTATGGGTATTTCAGTGACTTACTTATGGGAATTTCAGTGATTTACTTATGGGTATTTCAGTGACTTACTTATGGGAATTTCAGTGATTTACTTATGGGTATTTCAGTGACTTACTTATGGGAATTTCAGTGACTTACTTATGGGAATTTCAGTGATTTACTTATGGGTATTTCAGTGATTTACTTATGGGTATTTCAGTGACTTACTTATGGGAATTTCAGTGATTTACTTATGGGTATTTCAGTGACTTACTTATGGGAATTTCAGTGATTTACTTATGGGTATTTCAGTGACTTACTTATGGGAATTTCAGTGATTTACTTATGGGTATTTCAGTGACTTACTTATGGGAATTTCAGTGATTTACTTATGGGGATTTCAGTGACTTACTTATGGGAATTTCAGTGATTTACTTATGGGTATTTCAGTGACTTACTTATGGGAATTTCAGTGATTTACTTATGGGTATTTCAGTGACTTACTTATGGGAATTTCAGTGACTTACTTATGGGAATTTCAGTGATTTACTTATGGGTATTTCAGTGACTTACTTATGGGAATTTCAGTGATTTACTTATGGGTATTTCAGTGACTTACTTATGGGAATTTCAGTGATTTACTTATGGGGATTTCAGTGACTTACTTATGGGAATTTCAGTGATTTACTTATGGGTATTTCAGTGACTTACTTATGGGAATTTCAGTGATTTACTTATGGGTATTTCAGTGACTTACTTATGGGAATTTCAGTGATTTACTTATGGGTATTTCAGTGACTTACTTATGGGGATTTCAGTGACTTACTTATGGGAATTTCAGTGATTTACTTATGGGTATTTCAGTGACTTACTTATGGGAATTTCAGTGATTTACTTATGGGTATTTCAGTGACTTACTTATGGGAATTTCAGTGATTTACTTATGGGTATTTCAGTGACTTACTTATGGGAATTTCAGTGATTTACTTATGGGTATTTCAGTGACTTACTTATGGGAATTTCAGTGACTTACTTATGGGAATTTCAGTGATTTACTTATGGGTATTTCAGTGACTTACTTATGGGAATTTCAGTGATTTACTTATGGGTATTTCAGTGACTTACTTATGGGAATTTCAGTGATTTACTTATGGGGATTTCAGTGACTTACTTATGGGAATTTCAGTGATTTACTTATGGGTATTTTAGTGACTTACTTATGGGAATTTCAGTGATTTACTTATGGGTATTTCAGTGACTTACTTATGGGAATTTCAGTGATTTACTTATGGGTATTTCAGTGACTTACTTATGGGAATTTCAGTGATTTACTTATGGGTATTTCAGTGACTTACTTATGGGAATTTCAGTGATTTACTTATGGGTATTTCAGTGACTTACTTATGGGAATTTCAGTGATTTACTTATGGGTATTTCAGTGACTTACTTATGGGAATTTCAGTGATTTACTTATGGGTATTTCAGTGACTTACTTATGGGAATTTCAGTGATTTACTTATGGGTATTTCAGTGACTTACTTATGGGAATTTCAGTGATTTACTTATGGGTATTTCAGTGACTTACTTATGGGAATTTCAGTGATTTACTTATGGGTATTTCAGTGACTTACTTATGGGAATTTCAGTGATTTACTTATGGGGATTTCAGTGACTTACTTATGGGAATTTCAGTGATTTACTTATGGGTATTTCAGTGACTTACTTATGGGAATTTCAGTGATTTACTTATGGGTATTTCAGTGACTTACTTATGGGAATTTCAGTGATTTACTTATGGGTATTTCAGTGACTTACTTATGGGAATTTCAGTGACTTACTTATGGGAATTTCAGTGATTTACTTATGGGTATTTCAGTGACTTACTTATGGGAATTTCAGTGATTTACTTATGGGGATTTCAGTGACTTACTTATGGGTATTTCAGTGACTTACTTATGGGAATTTCAGTGATTTACTTATGGGTATTTCAGTGACTTACTTATGGGAATTTCAGTGATTTACTTATGGGTATTTCAGTGACTTACTTATGGGAATTTCAGTGATTTACTTATGGGTATTTCAGTGACTTACTTATGGGAATTTCAGTGATTTACTTATGGGGATTTCAGTGACTTACTTATAAGAATTTCAGTGATTTACTTATGGGGATTTCAGTGACTTACTTATGGGAATTTCAGTGATTTACTTATGGGGATTTCAGTGACTTACTTATGGGAATTTCAGTGATTTACTTATGGGGATTTCAGTGACTTACTTATGGGAATTTCAGTGATTTACTTATGGGGATTTCAGTGACTTACTTATGGGAATTTCAGTGATTTACTTATGGGTATTTCAGTGACTTACTTATGGGAATTTCAGTGATTTACTTATGGGGATTTCAGTGACTTACTTATGGGAATTTCAGTGATTTACTTATGGGGATTTCAGTGACTTACTTATGGTAATTTCAGTGATTTACTTATGGGGATTTCAGTGATTTACTTATGGGAATTTCAGTGATTTACTTATGGGGATTTCAGTGACTTACTTATGGGAATTTCAGTGATTTACTTATGGGTATTTCAGTGACTTACTTATGGGAATTTCAGTGATTTACTTATGGGTATTTCAGTGACTTACTTATGGGAATTTCAGTGATTTACTTATGGGTATTTCAGTGACTTACTTATGGGAATTTCAGTGATTTACTTATGGGGATTTCAGTGACTTACTTATGGGAATTTCAGTGATTTACTTATGGGTATTTCAGTGACTTACTTATGGGAATTTCAGTGATTTACTTATGGGGATTTCAGTGACTTACTTATGGGAATTTCAGTGATTTACTTATGGGTATTTCAGTGACTTACTTATGGGAATTCCAGTGATTTACTTATGGGTATTTCAGTGACTTACTTATGGGAATTTCAGTGATTTACTTATGGGTATTTCAGTGACTTACTTATGGGAATTTCAGTGATTTACTTATGGGTATTTCAGTGACTTACTTATGGGAATTTCAGTGATTTACTTATGGGGATTTCAGTGACTTACTTATGGGAATTTCAGTGATTTACTTATGGGGATTTCAGTGATTTACTTATGGGAATTTCAGTGATTTACTTATGGGGATTTCAGTGACTTACTTATGGGAATTTCATTGATTTACTTATGGGGATTTCAGTGACTTACTTATGGGAATTTCAGTGATTTACTTATGGAGATTTCAGTGACTTACTTATGGGAATTTCAGTGATTTACTTATGGGGATTTCAGTGACTTACTTATGGGAATTTCAGTGATTTACTTATGGGTATTTCAGTGACTTACTTATGGGAATTTCAGTGATTTACTTATGGGTATTTCAGTGACTTACTTATGGGAATTTCAGTGATTTACTTATGGGTATTTCAGTGACTTACTTATGGGAATTTCAGTGATTTACTTATGGGTATTTCAGTGACTTACTTATGGGAATTTCAGTGATTTACTTATGGGGATTTCAGTGACTTACTTATGGGAATTTCAGTGATTTACTTATGGGTATTTCAGTGACTTACTTATGGGAATTTCAGTGATTTACTTATGGGTATTTCAGTGACTTACTTATGGGAATTTCAGTGATTTACTTATGGGTATTTCAGTGACTTACTTATGGGAATTTCAGTGACTTACTTATGGGAATTTCAGTGATTTACTTATGGGTATTTCAGTGACTTACTTATGGGAATTTCAGTGATTTACTTATGGGGATTTCAGTGACTTACTTATGGGTATTTCAGTGACTTACTTATGGGAATTTCAGTGATTTACTTATGGGTATTTCAGTGACTTACTTATGAGAATTTCAGTGATTTACTTATGGGTATTTCAGTGACTTACTTATGAGAATTTCAGTGATTTACTTATGGGGATTTCAGTGACTTACTTATAAGAATTTCAGTGATTTACTTATGGGGATTTCAGTGACTTACTTATGGGAATTTCAGTGATTTACTTATGGGGATTTCAGTGACTTACTTATGGGAATTTCAGTGATTTACTTATGGGGATTTCAGTGACTTACTTATGGGAATTTCAGTGATTTACTTATGGGGATTTCAGTGACTTACTTATGGGAATTTCAGTGATTTACTTATGGGTATTTCAGTGACTTACTTATGGGAATTTCAGTGATTTACTTATGGGGATTTCAGTGACTTACTTATGGGAATTTCAGTGATTTACTTATGGGGATTTCAGTGACTTACTTATGGTAATTTCAGTGATTTACTTATGGGGATTTCAGTGACTTACTTATGGTAATTTCAGTGATTTACTTATGGGGATTTCAGTGATTTACTTATGGGAATTTCAGTGATTTACTTATGGGGATTTCAGTGACTTACTTATGGGAATTTCAGTGATTTACTTATGGGTATTTCAGTGACTTACTTATGGGAATTTCAGTGATTTACTTATGGGTATTTCAGTGACTTACTTATGGGAATTTCAGTGATTTACTTATGGGTATTTCAGTGACTTACTTATGGGAATTTCAGTGATTTACTTATGGGGATTTCAGTGACTTACTTATGGGAATTTCAGTGATTTACTTATGGGTATTTCAGTGACTTACTTATGGGAATTTCAGTGATTTACTTATGGGGATTTCAGTGACTTACTTATGGGAATTTCAGTGATTTACTTATGGGGATTTCAGTGACTTACTTATGGGAATTTCAGTGATTTACTTATGGGTATTTCAGTGACTTACTTATGGGAATTCCAGTGATTTACTTATGGGTATTTCAGTGACTTACTTATGGGAATTTCAGCGATTTACTTATGGGTATTTCAGTGACTTACTTATGGGAATTTCAGTGATTTACTTATGGGTATTTCAGTGACTTACTTATGGGAATTTCAGTGATTTACTTATGGGGATTTCAGTGACTTACTTATGGGAATTTCAGTGATTTACTTATGGGGATTTCAGTGATTTACTTATGGGAATTTCAGTGATTTACTTATGGGGATTTCAGTGACTTACTTATGGGAATTTCATTGATTTACTTATGGGGATTTCAGTGACTTACTTATGGGAATTTCAGTGATTTACTTATGGAGATTTCAGTGACTTACTTATGGGAATTTCAGTGATTTTCTTATGGAAATTTCAGTGATTTAATTATGGAAATTTCAGTGATTTAATTATGGGAATTTCAGTGATTTTCTTATGGAAATTTCAGTGATTTAATTATGGAAATTCAGTGATTTACATCTTTGGATATCAGTGATTTTCTTATGGGGATTTCAGTGAAATTTCTTGTGGTGATTTCTGTGGTTTCAGTATGATAAATTTAGTTTATTTTAGTTATTTTATCACGGGGATTTCAGTGAATATCTGTGATTTTCTTATGGGGATTTCAGTTAACATCTGTGATTTTCTTATGGGGATTTCAGTTAACATCTGTGATTTTCTTATGGGGATTTCAGTTAACATCTGTGATTTTCTTATGGGGATTTCAGTTAACATATGTGATTTTCTTATGAGGAATTAAGTTAATATCTGTGATTTTCTTATGGGGATTTCAGTTAACATCTGTGATTTTCTTATGGGGATTTCAGTTAACATCTGTGATTTTCTTATGGGGATTTCAGTTAACATATGTGATTTTCTTATGGGGATTTCAGTTAACATATGTGATTTTCTTATGGGGATTTCAGTTAACATATGTGATTTTCTTATGGGGATTTCAGTTAACATATGTGATTTTCTTATGGGGATTTCAGTTAACATATGTGATTTTCTTATGGGGATTTCAGTTAACATATGTGATTTTCTTATGGGGATTTCAGTTAACATATGTGATTTTCTTATGGGGATTTCAGTTAACATCTGTGATTTTCTTATGGGGATTTCAGTTAACATCTGTGATTTTCTTATGGGGATTTCAGTTAACATCTGTGATTTTCTTATGGGGATTTCAGTTAACATATGTGATTTTCTTATGAGGAATTAAGTTAATATCTGTGATTTTCTTTTGGGAATTTCAGTGAATATCTGTGATTTTCTTATGGCGATTTCAGTTTTTATAAATGCATTCCAACGATTTCCTTGCGTTCATTTCAAACACTTTCCTACCTGTTTATTTAAGTGGCCAACCGCTCACTATATTAAACGGTCTAGTTTTGAAAGTAAGTAAACAACCCCTCCGGTAAGCCAAACAATTACACCTCAATATAAACAATAAATAACCCGGTCCATAACATTAAAACTAGTACCATAAAATTAAAATATGTAAAAACGTTTCATTAATAAATAACGCTATAAAAGAACCAAATCAGTTGACTTTCTGCTACGCCCATCTTTTTCTTACGTTTCTTTTTACCACTCCGTTCAGGGGGGGGGGGGGCGAATAATTATCTCCTTTGCCCCGCCCCGACTTCTTATTCTTGCCCAGATTGGTTTGTTTTATAACGGAATAAAACGTATCCTGAGAATATAAGCAAAAGTTTAGCCATTCTTTTGCTTCCAAGTTGTAGAAATGGGTCAAGCTTTGGCTAGTGCTTGTAGGCGGAAATTTATCTGGCCCGGAGTCTCTGAGACACACACACACACACTCTTTGATATTTCAACCACGCTCTACCGCGCAGGCGCGTCTTGTAGTTTGGGGGGGGATGAAGACGAGGTGGGGGGTATAAGTCGTGACGTATGGGGAGAAGGGCTCAAGGACGTTCTACGGGGAAAATTCGGGCGCGGGAAAAGCCAGTCCGTCACAAGCCCGTTTTTTGCGCCTTTTAAATTCGTTTTCGTTCTAATATAATCCGTTTACTATTCATAAAAGCATATGTAACGAAATTACTCGTAAGTATGCCATAAAGGTATTTTCCGTAAACGTGCCGTAATAGGTCCGTCTTCTTCAAGTTTAATCGTTCTGATTTGCACCCCCCCCCCTCGAGCTTCTCCGATGGCACCCCCTGCTGCCCTGGTACCCGGGGCGGACCGCCCCCCGCCCACCCCCTCCCCTTAGGCCGCCACTGCGTAAATTACGTCACTTCCAATTCCGTGACGAAAAACGCCTCATAAACTTTGTAGACTGTGAACCGGAAGTGAGCGAAGCGGATTTTGAAAAGAAGCGTAGAATTCCTGCCACGTTTCTACTTTTTGACAATTTTTAGTTTAGCTCGTGCCCTCGCGATTTCGTTCCCATGGTAACCTTTTCAATCGCGCGAGGAATACAAGAACCTTATATTTACAGTCCATTAATAAGGACTTGGCAGCATGTCACGCCGTACCACGAAAACGTATGGGTGACGTATTATCTACGTCACGCTGACAAGTCAATATCCTACGTTCCGTGTGAAACAAAGTTTCATTGATATTTTTTTTTGGAGGCATACTTATGAGTGACTACGTTACATACGATAAAAGTAAACGTTTTGGGCCACCTTGTACGTCCAAAAACGTGTACTAGTTCAATTAGATTTTACAAGCTACATTTTAAATCCATTTAAGGCTATTTAAAATTCATAAATTCATCATTACGAATATTCCAAAAGCGGTAGTTCACTCGACCACTAATGCAACTTGAAATTAGCCATTTGAATAAGTATTTCCTAAGTGAATTAGATTGCATTTTCATATTTATCATTTGTTTATTGCGGATTTACGGAAATTGATTTGCTTCCTGGACTTAACAGCCTGCTGAAACGATAACTGTTTGCATTTAGATAACAGTGTTTCAGTAGCACACTTTTTCGGGTTTACAGTGAAATCTTATTTCTAGATAAGTGTTTGCATTTAGATAACAGTGTTTCAGTAGCACACTTTTTCGGGTTTACAGTGAAATCTTATTTTTAGATAAGTGTTTGCATTTAGATAACAGTGTTTCAGTAGCACACTTTTTCGGGTTTACAGTGACATCTTATTTTTAGATAAGTGTTTGCATTTAGATAACAGTGTTTCAGTAGCACACTTTTTCGGGTTTACAGTGAAATCTTATTTTTAGATAAGTGTTTGCATTTAGATAACAGTGTTTCAGTAGCACACTTTTTCGGGTTTACAGTGACATCTTATTTTTAGATAAGTGTTTGCATTTAGATAACAGTGTTTCAGTAGCACACTTTTTCGGGTTTACAGTGAAATCTTATTTTTAGATAAGTGTTTGCATTTAGATAACAGTGTTTCAGTAGCACACTTTTTCGGGTTTACAGTGAAATCTTATTTTTAGATAAGTGTTTGCATTTAGATAACAGTGTTTCAGTAGCACACTTTTTCGGGTTTACAGTGACATCTTATTTTTAGATATGTGTTTGCATTTAGATAACAGTGTTTCAGTAGCACACTTTTTCGGGTTTACAGTGAAATCTTATTTTTAGATAAGTGTTTGCATTTAGATAACAGTGTTTCAGTAGCACACTTTTTCGGGTTTACAGTGACATCTTATTTTTAGATAAGTGTTTGCATTTAGATAACAGTGTTTCAGTAGCACACTTTTTCGGGTTTACAGTGAAATCTTATTTTTAGATAAGTGTTTGCATTTAGATAACAGTGTTTCAGTAGCACACTTTTTCGGGTTTACAGTGAAATCTTATTTTTAGATAAGTGTTTGCATTTAGATAACAGTGTTTCAGTAGCACACTTTTTCGGGTTTACAGTGAAATCTTATTTTTAGATAAGTGTTTGCATTTAGATAACAGTGTTTCAGTAGCACACTTTTTCGGGTTTACAGTGAAATCTTATTTTTAGATAAGTGTTTGCATTTAGATAACAGTGTTTCAGTAGCACACTTTTTCGGGTTTACAGTGACATCTTATTTTTAGATAAGTGTTTGCATTTAGATAACAGTGTTTCAGTAGCACACTTTTTCGGGTTTACAGTGAAATCTTATTTTTAGATAAGTGTTTGCATTTAGATAACAGTGTTTCAGTAGCACACTTTTTCGGGTTTACAGTGAAATCTTATTTTTAGATAAGTGTTTGCATTTAGATAACAGTGTTTCAGTAGCACACTTTTTCGGGTTTACAGTGAAATCTTATTTTTAGATAAGTGTTTGCATTTAGATTACAGCGTTTCAGTAGCACACTTTTTCGTGTTTCAGTGAAATCTAATTTTTAGATAAGTGTTTGCATTTAGATAACAGTGTTTCAAGAGCACACTTTTTCGGGTTAACAGTGAAATCTAATTTTTAGATAAGTGTTTGCATTTAGATTACAGTGTTTCAGTGGACCACTTTTTCAAGTGTACAGTCAAATCTTAGTTTCAGATAACTGTTCGCATTTAGATTAGTGTTTCAGTAGAACACTTTTTCAAGGACAACGTGACATCTTAGCTTCAAATAACAGTTGGTATTTTGATTACAGTGTTTCGGTGGACCACTTTTCGTGTGTACAGTGAAATCTTAATTTTAGATAAATGTTCGCATTTAGATGTGTTATTAAGTAGAACACTTTGAAGTATTTAGATTACAATGTTCTATGGTAGAACAATTCTTCGACACTACAGTGAAATCTTAGTTTCAGATCATGGTTCGTATTTAGATTACAATGTTTTTACTAGAACCCAGAATGATAATATACATCTAAATCAAGCGCAACTAAAGTGTTCAAACATGTTCGCATTTATCACTCCACATTCACGTACTTCAGCTCTCTGAATGTGTGAGCTAAGTGATCTCTTACCGTACCCCATTCGCGATAAAGATAAAAATCAGTTGATACGCCAAATTCGTACTGGCCCTCGAACCAAATAAACACAAGCTTGGTTAATTCCTCGTTGACAAATCAGGAATCAGGTACGTACAAGTGTGAGATTCCTTTGGTGAAATTCGTGAAAGCGTGCCTGAATTGAGGGGGGGGGGGGGCAGTCACCGGAAGATACGGTGCGTCTAAAATGTCGAAGGAGCAAAGATGTTAAAAAAAATTGAACCTTGGGATAGGATACGGTGAGGAGCCTCACCAAGCCCCTTCCGACTCTACCCCCACCCCTTGTCGCCCGACGGAAGTACGATCGATTCAAATCGATTCCAGAGTCTAGGAAAAGGGGGTAGGCACCCCTCCCCCAGAAATATAGCGGGAGTAGGAAGACAAGCTGAATAGATTTCGGAGGAGCCCCCGTCCGCTTTCGTAGGATCGAAGGGCGGTTCGCGCGCTGGGGGTCGAATACGAGGATGAAGTAGACGAGTACGAACAGCGCCCCCTCCGCATCCCCCAGCCCCCCAGGGGGTGCGCGATACTTTATTTCTCTCTATCGGTCGCTCGCGGATATATCCGGCTGAAGGAGATAGAGCCTGGAGTCTAGCTCTATTGTCATTGGTAAATATGACGTAATCGTTCGGATAATGTACCCGCAGATTTACAAAACTGACGTCTTGTTTCACTGGCTGTTTTTCGGGACGCCGATACTTGTTGGCTTTACGATGTCGGTTCTCTTTTTACGGGTTGTCAGCAACAACGTACGTTGAATAAATTTGGAATTTGTAAACAGAGGGGATCTCAATTCCCCAAATAAATGACAAAGTTACTATTTACCGCGTTTAAGGCAGTTTTAAGCAGATTGTATTTAATGATTTTAGCAAAGAAGGCTTCGACCGTTAGAAATCGTTCAATTTTAAGAAAGTCTAATTGTTTAAACCACGAATCATTCAGCGTGGGAGCTCCAGATTAATAAAGGAGACTATGTTTTGGGTGGAACGGCTCGCTTTACATTGTATTTATAATTAAATTACCCATATGATTCTATAAATTACTGCCACGATTCAATTGCTTTTACTAGTGAATTATTTTCGAATTAATTACTGCCACGATTCAATTGCTTTTACTAGTGAATTATTTTCGAATTAATTACTGCCACGATTCAATTGCTTTTACTAGTGAATTATTTTCGAATTAATTACTGCCATGATTCAATTAATTTTATGATTAAATTAATTTCATGATTCAATTATTTCTTCGATTTAATTCTTTTTACGATTAAGTTATTTCTACGATTAAATTAGTATTTACGATTACCAAACTCTCTCAATTACATGACTTTTACGATTAGATTACCTTTTCGAATACATTACTTTAACGATTTAATTACCGTTTCGATTATATTACCTTATCGATTAAATTACATGTCCGATTAAATTACTTTTCCGATTAAATTACCGTTTCGATTAATTAACATTTTCGATTACATTACCTTTCCGATTACATACTACTTTTCGATTACACGACATTTCGATTACTTAACCTCCTCAGTTAAATAACTTTTACGATTAAATTACCGTTTCGATTACTTAACATCTTCGATTACATTACCGTTTCGATTACTTAACATTTTCGATTACATTAGCGTTTCGATTACACGACGTTTCAATTACACGACATTTCGATTACTTAAGCTTTTCGATTACACGACATTTCGATTACATTACTTTTCCGATGAGGTGAAGAAATTTGATTAAAACCTTTTTCAAATTGTGTTTAATGGTGGAAACAGGCCAATCGGAAATACGCGATCACGTATTTCCGTCCAAATGACATGTTGATATTCATCGTATTCCCAGGGCTGACTTATTCGTATAATAATTGCGGTAATGGCGGAAGATGCCTCTCAAAGAAATGAGAAACTAATCATTATGCGGTATATCTTAATTGGTATACGAAAGATTCATACTAAGTACCTCCCCTCCCACTCTTCCTTCCCTCCCGCCGCAGCTTACCGTCTACTTCCTCGGTACGGCGACTGTGTCCCAGGGACATGGCCAGCAGTGAGGCGGCCGGGGGGGCAGAACGGGGGAAGGGAGTCGAGGGCTCTCTGCCCAGGAATACGGCGGAGCATTGCGGGGAAACTGCCTGCCTGCCTTACGCTCCAATGCTATCCGTTAATTTAACTGGTGTACGAAAATCGGGCCGGGGAGGAGCCTGGGGACACCCTTACACCCCCCCCCCGCCACAGCTGCCTCTCTCTCTCTCTCTCTCTCTCTCTCTCTTTCTCTCTATCTCTCTCGCTGAGGGGGTTGCTAGGCCTATTTAGGTTAATGTTCTCTCTCTCTTAAGCAGAAGGGGATACATCTATTTATATGTTATACATGTTGACTAAATAACGCCGTGGATATATTCCGGACTATTACGTAATGAACTTCTGATACACGTGCACTAGCTCCGTATTTATTTTATAGTGTGGAATCGTAAATAACCTAATAAAAATAAGATATGAACTTCACTGATACACGTGCAGTAATTCCGTATTAATTTCATAATGTGGAATTATAAGTAACGTAATAAACGTAAGTTATGATCTTTCTGATAGACGTGCACTAATTAACGGTAATAGTGAGTGTAGGGAGCTGTTGGTTCGCGTGGCATGAGCTGAAGCGGCCCTAGCAAGTTTTTCTGGTGGTGCCAGATCTCATTGCGAAGTCAGGCGTTTCGGTCTTGCGGTCAAAAGTTATTGGTCGCGATCCCGTTTCGGCGCCCCCACCTATGACGGCGCCCGGTGCGGTCGCACCGTTCGCACCGCCCCAGGGCCGCCGCTCCATGAAGGGCTTGCCACCACCCTCCTACGCATTGTAACCCGGCCACCTTTTTGAGGCATTATAAGTCGCTAGATGACTTGGGCCTAAGCTGGTGCCTTGGGTATTAGCCTAGCTGATTATTATTATTATTATTCCGTATTACTTTTATGACGTGGAATCTTAACTTAACAATTATTAGGATGAATTTCTCATGCAAGTGCACTAGTTACAGTGTGTAATCATAAGTTACATAAGAAACTGTGTATCTTCAAAGTAATCTTTCCAAGTTCTGTTTTTCCCTGTTGGTCAGTCAAATTCAAATTCAGCCAAAATCCGATATTAATAAAAAAAAAAGTGGCGTATGCAGAGGGGGTTTCCAGCTTAATATATCCCTCCCCCCTGATGCGTAGCTTTTCCTGTACTAAATTTTTATCGACTGAGCTTCCCCTTACTAGAATTTCCAGCTATGATATTGACGGCTTTTAAAATTCATTTTGCGCGTGAAAATACCTCTACATGTTATGGTCAAAAAAGCACGCAAAGATGGCTGTGTGCCCAAGACATGTACCTGTAAGTTCGCGCGCTAAAACGTCATTTCAAAATCCGTCAATTGTCAGAAAATGTAAGTTAACATTAGCTTCATAAAGAACACGTTCAGTTTTCAAGTTGGAAAAAATACTTTGGTTAAATAATCAATTTTATTAATAATAATTAATAAAATTTAATTAATTAATTAATTTATTAATTTATTTTTTCGTTATTTCTTTATTCATTTATTTATTTATTTATTTATTTAATTATTATTAATATTTAATCATTAATTTGCCGGAGTAAGAGTTAATTTTAATTTTGAAAGAGTGTTGGATTTAGCAATAACATTCCCGGAAGTAAAGTTCACGAAGTCGCTACCTGGTGGCGCTATTTCGGTATTTTTTGGAGTTACAATGAAGTGAAAGATGTAACAAAAGACGTGCTTATTTTTATTATTTTACTTATGGTATACCGGCAATGTTGATCGATGCAATAAATGAATATAGGTAGCTTTCATAATTTCTATAAAAGAAAGCAAGAGTCATTACCAGAGGCGGATTAACCCTTTCGGCGCCTTTAGGCACATAATTTTTTTTCGCCCCTGGGCATTGTACAACGGGTTGGTCAGATAAGAAGGGGCAAGTCAAATACTTTAACCGTGGGGCTTTATCAGAGTTTTGGCGCCCCTAGAAAAATGGCGCCCTAGGCACGTGCCTACTATGCCTAATGGTTAATACGCCCCTGGTCATTACACTCAGCCCTTGTACCACGGCTGCCATCTCACTCAAATTTATTACGAACTCTTAATAATTATTATTTTTACAAAGCATTTTCCTTTTTAAATTTATTGTTTTTTTCCTGTTTAGCGTAAATTGAAGCATTTTTTTATGAATTTAATGAATTCTTTCATTATAGAATTTTACATTATCTTTGTCAAACATTTTCGTTTTGAAGTTGTAAACTTCAGTTTCGCATAAATTGAAGCATTTAATAACTTAAAACAGAGTTACGGAATTATTTCTAAAAAATACGTTTCATTATAGTATTCAATTATATTTTATTATATATCATAGAATTTTACATAAATTGACATTGAATGAAATATTACTTTTAAAATATAAATTGATAATTTAGTGTCATTTCTATGATATCACTTTATTTTAATCGTGTTTTAATAACTTTACGTTCAGTATAGAAAAAACCCTAAATCATAAACTCACTTCCAATTACAATACGAAATATTTAATATTCACGCGATTTATGGTAATTTGATTTACTGAAACACCTGACATTAGGCGGTACCATATAGCCTCCCTTGTGAAGCGGAAGTGACGTCATCGAAATGAAACGGTTTTGGGGGGGGGGGGGGGGGGCTGTTAAGTCTTTTATCTTCCTAAGAGGCTTAATTTTGGATGGTACCTCGATGTTTTTATTTTCTCTTTTATCTCTGACCAAGAATGCATATATTTCTACGGAGGGAGAATGATTAACAAGGAGCCATCCCGAGGTGGTTCTCGCCGATTTTTTTCAAACTCGGGGGTTAAGTAGACCTTCATGTACCTTGAGAGCTCCTAAGGGGAAAAGATTCAATGGCTATTTGTTTTGCCATGGCAACCAAAATGTTTTTACTGCTCTAATTTAAACAATATCTACGTAAAATAGCATGGCAAAATCACGGATTGTATTAAATTGATTTAACCCAATTTTATCGGTTTTATCAAATTTTATCTGGTTTATCCAATTTTATCGATTTCAGGGCCCCCACTCAAATATTAAAATTTTTTATAGGAGAAATAGGATTATATTTCTAAAAATATAGGACTTTATAGGACTATTTTTTCTAATTATAGGATTTTATAGGACTAAATATGTTATTTCACTTACTAACTTTATGCATTTAAAAAACAAAATCTATATTTAGTGAAATAAATCTTTGATTTTCACTTGAAAAATAGAAACTATTGAACCATTTCATCACAAAAATATACTAGTAGCTAACCATTTTAACAATAACAAAGTATAGACTAGAGTGACCTTGTATAGGAATTTATCCTATAGCTAAGTCCAGCCATTTAACTGAGTGGTTGGATTTGAAATGGGCAAAATATCAAAATTATAGGATTTTATAGGACTTTTTACTGATTTTGCTAAAAATATAGGATGTTATAGGACATTTTTGAAAATATAGGATTTTATAGGAATTACAGGACCTCTGGGGGCCCTGCGATTTTACCCAATTATTTTGCCAAAATTTAAATTTAAAAATTTTTGGAAAATGATTTTCCCATGCTATTTTAAAATTGAGTTGTGAAAAACATTTTGGTTGCCATGGCAAAACGAATGACCATTGAAACTTTTCCATATAGGAGCTTTCAAGGTACCCGAAGGTCTACTCAACCCCCGAGTTTGAACAAAAAATCGCGGAGAAACACCTCGGGATATCTCCTTGTTAGTCATTCTCGCTCAGTAGAAATATATGCATTCTTGGTGTGACTTGTAAGGTTATGCAAAATCGTTCCTCCGAAGTCAAGAACCCGAAGAAGAAAGGATGAGGATGAAGGGGATTTTTATTTGAAGGGGTGTTTAAAGGGGGCGCCACTGTCTACCGACCTTTTTCGTAATGGGATAAACACATTCACTATAATTGAGTGGCGATTTTTTTAAATTTTAATCGTACATTCTATTTCTATGTTTTATTTTTAAATTTAGGGGCTAGAGACCATTAATTTTGTTCTAAATCGAAAAATCTTAGTCGATAGCTACACCGCAAAATTTTCGTTTTGAAAACGAAAACATTTGAGAGAGTCGGTCGTTTTCGGTCTATCGAAATCTGGCAGCCTTGCCTGCCTTCCGGCCTGTACCTCCATACCGAAAATGGCCGACGATGACGCCGCCGAAAATATTTTACTAAACTGATCGGTGGCGTTTTTAACCGTTATTTTGAATTATCGACTAAACAAACTGGCGTCGGTTAACCGAAGTTTCTGTGGGCAATTATGATTAGTGGGATCGACTTTCACGAGTTACCCAAAATTAAAATTATTCTGTAGCCCTTTAAGCCTGTTTGGATAAATTTGAAGTGAGGTAATACACCTTAAATATGGACCAATACACTCTCTTTAAGAATGAATGGATTATTGTCAGACTATTTAAAATAAACTTAATGATTTATTTAATTGATAGAACTAATTAAAATAAATATTTATCAATTTTTATTTTATTTTTTAAGCCACGAAAATAATTTGGTAAATAATTTTATTTTTTTTCTGCGAAACCTGTTGCTTCTGGTGGAATTCCAGGACAATTCTTATATTAATATCTAAAGTTTAAAGTTAATAAATTATCTAATTACGTAATATATTGCATTGGCGATTGTCAATATGAAATTTAGGGTTTCAGGGAAAAAAAAACGTGTATTTTCAACGGAAAACAAAGTGGAATCTTGGAAATAATGATTTCGTATTTTCTCGGAGAAAAGACGGTGTTATCGAAAAAGAAAACGATAGAGAAGCGGTACTAGATAAACTTTACCTCTCCGCCCCCTTACAGTAGAGCTATCAGGTGGACGATTTCGGTAAAATTCTCAAAATAAAGAGAGCATGAAAAACGGAGGGCCAGTTTTCTTTGTACATGTACCAGTAGTTGTAGTTGTATTTTTCAACAAAAATATTTCAGTGGAGGGGGGGGGTGAAATTGCGTCCGAAACCGGATTTTTAGGGGGACAAGGGAACGTAGCATGATTTCTACCTCCTCCTATGGCGTCCAATACCCCCCCCCCCCGAATTCCCCCCGCGCGCGTCAAGGAATGGTGGTCTTTTTTTTGTTCATTTTAGTCTGGATTGACTTCCCCTTGCCGACTCGAAAAGGCTAACGCCCGTAGCGGTTCGCCCCTCATTTTATACTGTCTTTAATTTTTATTCAAATGTTCTTTGTATTTTTGTTTTCTTATTTAGAAATAACGCATTGTTTATTAAAGAAAATATTTTGTTTTTAGACAACTTCAAGGGATAGTAACTTTTAAAACATTTGTTCACCTGATTACTGACTTTTGAGATCAAAAATATTAATTTTGGTTAATTTCCACTAATTTATCGCAATTTTTCAATGAGTTTCACTAATATATCACAATTTTTCGACAATTTCTAATAACTTATCACAATTTTTCGTTTATTTTCACTAATTTACCACAACTAAAAAAATTCTTTAATTTCCTTTTTTAACAATTTTTCGATCATTTCCATTTTTCACAATTTTTCGATGATTTCCACTAATTTTATTATTTATTTCTTATTTATTATTTCCACTCATTTACCACAATTTGTCGACGATTTGCACTCATTTAATTACCACAACTTTCCGATTATTTCAAATTTTCACAATTTTATGAAGATTTCCACTAATTTCCACAATTTTCCGTTGAGTTTCACTAATTTTTCCATTATGAATTACAATGGCCGTTTCAATGAAATCTGGATTTTCCGCAAATTAGTTTTTTTTTGGGGAGCAATATAAATCAAACCAAACTACAAATATTAATTATATTTAATTACGATAAATTTAAATTTTATTTACCGATACAAACGAAAAACCAGATCTATTAAAGGGAGTTTACGTTCCATATTTATGTCATATGACCTCATTTACCCATTTATTTCGCTAGGTTTGTTAAATGTTAGTTACTGTAAAAACAATACCGTAGCAGACGATTTTTCCTTTTCGAATATAATTAATTTAAATAGACCAAAGCGGAAACAAATATTGAAAGACAAGATTTCAATCAACTTTGGAAATCTTTATTCATTTCATAGAGGGCAGTTAAAAACTAATTCACAAAAAAAAACAGCTAATTTCATGGGCGGGTAATTAAATGCTATGTTATTATTTCCCAATTGACACGTAAAATAATTCCCTTTGATTTGTCATTTAAATACCTTGTGGCGTACTTACTGCACATTACCATTGAAATGGGAATTTTTGAAACACGCCCACTATGACGTCGCCTCGGGTAATCCCCATTGACGCTACTTAACTATTAAATTAATGGTCTCCTCCCATTTTTTGACAGTGGATGCTCTCTTACGTCAAGCAACGATACCCCACGGTAGACAATATATCAGTCTTTATTTATTTTTCAAGCCCGGTCTTCAAATATGAACATAAGCCTATCATAAGGTCCCCATAAGCAAAGGTCTACCATAGGGGCCCGTGTTAACGGATTTGGGTACATTTGTTCGAATTTCATTCGTCCGAACGGTGGTACAAATGTCCGAATGATCATTTGTCCGAATGCCGGAAAACAGGATCGTATGTCCGAAAACGTATTTCATTTGCCCGAAAAATTTATCACAACGTTGGTGATTTAGTCGTTCAATTTATGTTAACTTTACTGGCGAATTTCATTTGTTCGAATAATCGTTTGTCCGTTTTTTCAAACATTAGGAATTGGTTGTTTTTCTTTAAATATTGTTAATATAAGAAAATAGTAACATTAACGTGAACCTAACCTAACCTAAAATATCCACAACATTCAACGCAATTCCCACTTACTATATCGGCCAAAGGAAAAATGGACATAATTGGATAAAATGATTAGACATTATAATTATATAATTCTTATATCCGTTTATTATTGAAATATTTTACATTTCATTTTTTACGATATTTACAATGTAGTTTTTTATTTTTAATTCTTGCACTTAAAAAAATCCGGACCAAAAAAAAACAGCAATAAGAAATACTAATTTAGCGACAGAATTCGGACAAGTGATGCTACCGATTCGGACGATTGAAACAAACAAGTTGTCCAATTCGAACAATTGAAACATTTGTTATTTCGGCGGTTCGGACGAATGAAATTCGAACATTTGTTCCACAGTTCGGACGATTGAAATTCGAACAAATGTACCTACCCCTGTTAACGGCGTTGTCCTGGAGAGAAGAAAATTAACGTACTGACGATAGGGCAGTAGCGCCATCTTCGTTTTCAAAATTTCTACATCTAAAATATTATCTTACTTGGTAGAGCAGCCAAGCTCGGGTTGATAAATGCCACACAAAACGCGTCTAAATCTCAAATTTGAAAAATAAATACCTTCAGAAACAACTTATCTTATTTCTAAAAGCCAGTTTATTCATTTTGCAACGATAAGTGTTAATTTTAAGTTTGAAAGTGATAAAATTGTGAATAAGTCTTGGGTACGGTGCTAAGGGCTCGCGGTGGAGATTTATCCCGCGTGGTCAGGGCCGGATTAACCAATAGGCCGAATAGGCCTGGGCCTAGGGCACCAGGCCTACAAGGGGCACCAAGAGCGATCGAAAAAAAATAAAAGTACAAAACTTTAATCATTTGCTTTTCACAAAATATTTTCCGGAGTATTTTTAGTAAATTCGTCCACCCCTATGAACCAAAAACGTTTGATTGTCACATTCTCTGACGGACTGCTGCCTAGCCCCTGACGACATACTAAATCTGGCAGCAAAATGAATTTTCTTTCCATTTCTCAGTTACAAATTGAGGAAGCGCCTAGCTCGTTTCGCTCGCTATTGAAATAGGGCACCAAAATTAACTTGGGCCTAGGGCCCCATAAAGTCTTAATCCGGCCCTGCGCGTGGTATTCTAAGTTTAAAAACGTTCGCGCACCCCTTCTGCGCATTCATCTTGCAACGCGCGAAATTCATTTGGGGAAATGCCTAGTTGAGAACATAACCACTAGGAGGTGCAGATTTAGAATACCTACCTCTTAATAACGGGTATGTGATCGTCAAAAATTTGGCCGAAACCTTTGCTTATGGGGGCCTTATGCGAGGGGCAGGTCACTTCCTTGATTAACGACGCACCCCTCGAAAAATTAAATCCGATTTAATCCTGATTATTTTGATTAAATTCTATTTAATCACGATTATGTTGATTAAATTCTATTTAATCACGATTATGTTGATTAAATCATGTTTAATCAATTAAAAGAATGTTTAATCAATTAAAAGAATGTTTAATCAATTAAAAGAATGTTTAATCAATTAAAAGAATGTTTAATCAATTAAAAGAATGTTTAATCAATTAAAAGAATGTTTAATCAATTAAAAGAATGTTTAATCAATTAAAAGAATGTTTAATCAATTAAAAGAATGTTTAATCAATTAAAAGAATGTTTAATCAATTAAAAGAATGTTTAATCAATTAAAAGAATGTTTAATCAATTAAAAGAATGTTTAATCAATTAAAAGAATGTTTAATCAATTAAAAGAATGTTTAATCAATTAAAAGAATGTTTAATCAATTAAAAGAATGTTTAATCAATTAAAAGAATGTTTAAATCTCATTTAATCATGATTTAATGATTAAATCTGATTCAAATTATTAGATTTTTTAATCTTGATTACCCTGATTTAATCATTTTACTATGATTAAGACGCACCTAAAATGGAAGTGACCCGCCCCTCGACCTTATGATAGGCTTATGGTATGAACTAAATCACAAAATCGTCTACTTAATTAGCCCCAACCACCTCTTGCTTCTTTAAAGCCTGTGAAATTCTTTGGTCATACTTCCTTTAAGAATGCTTTCAATTTGAGGTTAAAAAGCGAAACAACGAAAATTGTTTTTAAATAAAACTGAATAAAAACCCCCAACAGAAAGCCCAATTTATCCCGTGTTTTGAACTGTTAGTTATTTTCTACTTTGGGTAAAAATATAATTAAAAATAAAACATTAAAAGACAATAAATTTAAAATTGTTTAACACGTTTAAACAAATTGCAGTTTGTTTTTAAATCAAGTCCGTAACCAGCCGCCAAACCTAAAAACCGCAATTTTTAACTCCCAGTCCTGAAATTGGTAAATATACCGAAATTGGCTTTATTTTTTTATTTTTCAAATTATGAATTTCGACTATTAGCTGCTAATAGTTTTCTTTAATTTAGTAGTATACACGTAACACGTCGATGAAATAGTAAGCGTGAACTGCAATCCTTTGAACCAGTGGCGTAACTAGGAACTCCACCCCCCCCCCCCCCCGCGAAAAACGACTCGGGGCCCTTTTAAATAGCACCAATTTTATTTCCTTTTTTTCTTCAAATGGTTGTTTAAATCATATTTTAATCATTATGTTTAAAACTTGTCATTCACAAAACATAGATATTAAATACAATAATAATTGCAGCTTGTAAATATTACTGGATAAAACAAAATTACAATTTATAATAAATGGAAAATTTCTTAATGATGTGTACATAAAATTTAAAATAAAATTTACTATTATCAGAATTTTATAATATAGTATCCATCTAGGCGACGTTTGTAACAACCAAAAATTAGTTTAATTTTTACCTCTCCGAGGGGACTTTGTACCCTAGGAGGGGTTATACAACCACCGTGTCTGTCTGTCTGTGGGTGGGTCTGTCTGTCAGGCCTGCGAACGCGTTCGCATTTTCGGGGCAAAGGGTAATCACTGTTACCCAGTTTCTTAGAATCAGGGAAAAGGTTTTTCCAAAAGCGCCCCCTTTTTGTCATTGGGTGTAGTATAATTTTTTAGTCGGCCGGGATTCTAACGACAGGTGAGCGTTCTACCGTCAGAACCACGGATACAGTTACACTTCACTGAAAATTAAAAACTCTTCCGATGAGAGGTATATTTTGGCTTGCCAACTTGTTCGTAATCAGATTATATATTGTAACCCAGCCACCTGAATTAAAGGCTTTAAAAGTCGCTTGATGACTTAGGCCTAAGGTGGTGCCTAGCTGATTATTATTATTATTATTAATTACAGTAACACAATTAAAATAATTTAACTTAGAAGATCTTATTCTTAAAATAAGAAAACAATTCTGCCAACTTTACAGGCGACATCTGAATCGACACATTTTATCGGCTAATCATTTTCGATCTTATTCGAATTACAAGATATCGTAAGTTCCCGTTTCTGCGGTTGACATAAAATCCCGAGATTATTCGGTCTCTGTGGAGAGCCTTGAAAGTCTGTGGCTCAATCGAAGCGACGGAAGTCATCTTTGCCGCCTCGCTCTTTTGACGTATTACGAGATCGCTATGCACGAGTCACTTTTAAAGAATCGCTTTCCGCTTCCGTTTTCAAGAAATACCAGCGCGAATTTTTTTGGCGCCTAATGAGGTAAGTTTTAGATTTCTTAAAAACCGTAACTTTTATTCCGTAAGGCGTTGTCAGGCTAAAATTTATCTATTTTTTATATTTATAAACTTTTCCCCCCTTAATTTCAACAATTTTTAGATACTTTTTCTTCAAAATATTCATACATATACTTCGGATAACCCATAATTATTAAATTATAAGTTATCAATAATTAGAATATCAAAATCTCGGGATGGGGTGTGAATATAGTTCAAAATCTCGGGGTGAAGTATGAAAATAGTTGAAAATCTCGGGATGAGTTGTGAAAATAGTTCAAAATCTCGGGGTGAGGTATTAAGATAGTTAAAAATCCCGGGGTGAGTTGTGAAAATAGTTAAAAATCTCGGGGTGAGTTGTGAAAATAGCTCAAAATGTCGGTGTGGGGTATGAAAATAGTTCAAAATCTTGGGACGTGGTATAAAAATAGTTTAAAATCTCGGGGTGAGTTGTGAAAATAGCTCAAAATTTCGGGGTGGGTATGAAAATAGTTCAAAATCTCGGGGCGTGGTATTAAAATAGTTCAAAATCTCGGGGTGAGTTGTGAAAATAGCTCAAAATTTCGGGGTGGGGTATTAAAATAGTTCAAAATCTCGGGGTGAGTTGTGAAAATAGCTCCAAATCTCGGGGTGAGTTGTGAAAATAGTTCAAAATTTCGTGGTTGTGTAATTCAAAACCCCCTTGTGGAGAATGAAATTAGTTCTAAATCTCGTGGCATTATATAATAATAGAAAATAATTTGGGGTATAATAAGAAAATAGTTCCAAATATCGGGATATAATAAAACGACAGTTCAAAATCCAGGAATGGAGAATGGAAATAGAAGTAATAAGCATCTTTCTTAAAAAGTAGAGTAAAATTTCGAAACTCTGTCTACAGGTTTGTCCTCGATCATGACTTACGAGAAATTATAAATGATATAATGTAAAGGGTATCGAATGTTTCGGGATCCATCGCTGTGTCATTCCTATACTGGAACTGGCGGAGGTCTTCCGAGTTGTGACATATCGGCTCCGGGTTGTCGTCCCTCCCGCGTCACCTTGTCTCCTCCCAGAGGTCCTCTAGTGGCGAGCAAAAGAGGCGGATGGCGTCCCCTTAGTCACGCTTAGAGCCTAGCGCCGCCGATCCAACGCCGCCGCGCCGATATGTTCTCTGGCGCTGATCCACCGCCGCCGAGTCATTCACTTTTCGGCGCGCCGCCGTTAAATTTGGATCGCGCCGCCGAATTGTTTTTGAGATTTTCTATGTAACTTAATTTTTTTTCCTACAAAAATATTTAGAAATTGTTTTTTAAAAATTTTGAAAAGGGGGTAGAAATATTTGCCCTTTCCCGCCGCCGCCGCCACCGGGTGATTTTCGCGAAACGCCGCCGCCGACCCAAATCAAATCGGCGCTATGCTCTAGTCACGCCACCCTCCCTCGTAGAAATCGTCATTGTGATCAAAGGACAAACAATTACATCTCGCATTTTTTGCGCCCTAACATTACGTATTTGATCGTGATTCCATCCCACCGAGGGGCAAACCTGTAGATCGGTTTTAACCTTCACCGCCTTTTCAGCTCCGATTAATTCTTCCCCGAGGCCAAAATATGGGATAACCCTTCACCGTCGCGTTTTCCCTCACCTCCCCGAGAGTTTAAATCCGATAAAATTTAGGTCTCGTTCTAAATACCAGCGACTCGAGAGATAGAAACACTTTCTCCCATTTCGCGTCTTAATTCGAACTGCTAGCGCCACCTAGTTTCGGTCGCCCGCGTTACGAAGTCGGTTTCTCTCGCGCAGTTGCGGAAGAAGATGGCCAAATACTCGATTTTCCTCTCTCGCTAGTTTTCCAACCCCCCCCCCTCGTTCTATCCGCTTTATTCCCCTCTTTCTACCCCTTATCACCCCCTTACTTCGTCTCTTTTAGCTTCCCTCCCCGCGCAGTCTTTTGACTTGTATATATATATTCTCTATCCTGTCAGATTCGGGGTGGAAGGGGGCCGAATACAACAATGTAGGCGTTGTTGCTGCCATCTAGATACGGGGGTCGTTACCTAAGGTAGTCTTACTACGGTGGAACCCTATATTATTTACTAAAGAACCTATTTAATCTATCGATAATGTTACGAGTCGAGGCGTTTTTAGAAGCGAGAGGTACTGAGGCTTGAACAGTGGCGGATACATATGGGGGCGGTTAGCTTTGCATGTGACTTTATCAGTGGCGTAGCCAGAAATTCGTCAAGGGGGGTCGAAGTATGTGAATGTTAAGAGGGGGTCGAGAAGGGGACGGAAATCTAGTACATTCAAAGGTATTACCAAGGGGGGGGTCTGAACCCGGAACCCACCCCTTGTCTACGCCACTGCAGGACTTGTGGATTTGTTATTACACCCATAGCTCAAGAGGTCT